>NC_138369.1:141700609-141735597 GCF_054177405.1 Leptonychotes weddellii
AGACTTGATCCTTTCTGTTTGCTTCCTGCTTCCTACCAGAATCCCATCAGCAGTAACAGCCCTTTCCATTGTCAACAGCAGTTGGCTCCAGCCTCCCACTTTTACATTCTAAGAACCAGACTCCTCCTATCTCCGCAGAGGTACCAGCACTGGCCAGGCTGTGCCCACTTCTCAGAGGTTTGAGCCCTCACTCAGCAGGGACCCTAACCTCTGAGCTTCTGAGCTCTAATAACCCAAACTTTTCTCTTTGTTTACCCCACTCTAAAGATGATAATGGCTCCTTATAGTTTACATTGCTGGATTACCTCAGTGTTCCTCTTTTTGGTGTGGAGACTCCCTCCAAACCCCTGTGTAACAATACCCTATTATTAAATTCCCTCAGTACTATAGTATGCTTCCTGTGTTCCTGATTGGGCCTTAATTGGTGGTCTGTTTCTTCAGGGACTATTTCCCAAAACCTTCCCTTGTAACGGTTACTTTTCTCTAAGTCAAACTGTTTAAAATAACAGAGCCAATGTCAATCTGTTAATTAATGTAAATAAAAACAATAAGGTAATGGACAAAATTTGTTCTATTTCATTGGCAATAATCCAGGTTAAGTGGGGTGGGTTTGAGTAAAAGTAAATTTGGTGGTAATTACGTTGGAGTTTTAGTCATATATACATATGACTTGCTTTTGTTGTTGGTGGTGTTCTTTAGATTATGGTGAAAACAAATAGAAATTTCCAATTTTAGGTGGTTTAGGTGATTTATTTCTTTCACAGAACTTGCTTGCACTTGAGAATCATTATGGAACTAAAAGATAAGAGGATTATTTGGGAAAAGAAGAAATGGACTTCTCTCCTAAACCTACAGTAAAAGCAAACATACATTTCACATAGCTATCTAAAGCCTACTTCTATAATATACAACTCTTCTGTAGAATCACCAGAGTTCCAAAGAATACAGTTCAAGGAACTGGTATTGAGGCAGAAAGAAGAGCTATGCCATTGCATTATGGAAGGTCAGGTGAAAGGGTAGGCTAATTTAGCAAAGATGATTGAACTACAATGTGTTAGGTATTGGGGATGAAAACCAAGTCCTGACCCCAAATACCAGTAACAGTGTTCTTACAAGCAATGGAGGGATATACACTATAGGAGACAGCAGGGAAGTCCCAGGTCTGCCTGCAAGAGACTGGAAAGCCCTAAAAGCAAAGATCACATTTGAATAGTCCTATAGGTTTATGGCCACACCACCCTGAACGTGCCCAATCTCATCTGAATAGTCCTAAAGAATGACTAGGAATTCTCCATACAGATGGCGTAAAAGCAGCAGGGAATAGGAGATGGAAGGATATGGAGGCATAACAGGGTATGATGTGTTTTAGAAACCACAAGTATTACTGTGCTGCTAGAGGGTAACCTGAAAAGGGGAATTGGAAGAGTAAAAAATGAAGTTAGATAGGCAGGGAGTTTTGAGGTCTTATAAAAAAGTTTAGATTGTATCTGGTAGATCATAGGAACAATCGAAGAACTTTGAGTAGGGCAATGACAGCATTAGGTTTTCTAGAAAAATCAGGTGTATGAAAGTGAGGCCAGATGGATGGATTCTCAGGGGGCTTGGGAAAAATAAGTAGAAATTCCAGAAGGAAGTTGTTGTGAGGAGCAGAGCAAATGAAAGTCTGAACTCAAGCAGCAGTAAGTGGATGGAAAGGAGAAAATGAATTCAGGAGAATTTTACTATTTTAAGACAAAATTGTCTATTCCTGCAGTGGCCTGAGTATACGTGGCTAGCTAACAGGTAGTAATGGAGGCAACTTTGGAGGCAAAAGGCGCATGAACAAAAGGACGAAAAAGGATGAAAGGAGAGGCACTCAAAAGAAGGTAATGAACATGGAGGTAGAGGCAGAGGGACATTGAAAGAAGAAAGAATGTGGAGAAGAAAATGAGGTCAGGGGATCAAATGACAGAGGTTGAAATAATATAATTGATGGTTAATAACTTACCGGACAAATTTTATAATTTACTTCCCCTTTATATTATTCCTTTAATTCTTATGGGCATAACTCAGATTCATGTAATGGCCTGTACATTTTCCTTTATATCATCGTTAATAAATACCTGTTGGATGGAAAGGAGAGAAAAGAAAGAAGAGTTTTGTGGATGGCTTCATATTTCAATTGCCCGCACAAAAGAAATCTGGTGTCCATGTAGGTTCAGTACAACGAAGAGCCACTTTCCCCGTCATGGGTGTTTCAACAAATCCTGCCCTAATTAGTTGCCTGAAGCTGTAGTTCTAACTTGTACCCTTTGGTATCTAACCCACAACAGATACTGATCAGCCACTCCATGGCTCCTGACCCTGAGGAGGCTTTCTAATGTAAGGTTAAAAGCCCTAGAGCTTTACTGCCCAAGTTTCAGTTCCAATCCTCTGCTTGGGCAAGTTACTAATTCTGTCCAGAGGAAACATTGATGCCTTCTTCACAGTATTGTTTAAGGATAAAATTAGCTCATACGATGATTTTAGAACAGGTCTGATATACAAAGCCCAAGAGGTGTTAGTTTTTGTTGTTGTTATTAGTAGTAGTGTTAGTATGTTTAAATACAGATTCAGGAATCACATTATCAATCATCAGCAACCTGGGAGTGGAATTTTGAGCAGGTTTACTTTCCCCAAGTGTAAATGAAATCTTGAAACCAGTTCCGATGAACTCTGCCTACCGTTATAACCAGATTGTGTTAATTCAGCATTCTTCTTCACCATGTACCATTTACATTCTGCCCTGGACCTTCTGCGGCAGGCAGAAAAACGGTCTCCCAAAGATGCCCACATTCTAATCCCCAAAACCTGTGGATGTGTTAGGTTGCATGGCTAAGGCAAATAAGGTTTGCAAATGGTTGTGGTTGCTAATTAGCTGACTTTGAAAGTAGGGAGAGTATCCTGGATTATTCAGGTGGGCCCAATGAAATCAGTCACAAGGATCCTTATTAAAAGTCAAAATGCGAGAAGGCAGAAGAGTCAGAGGGAGATGTGACTATGGCAAATGGCCGAGGGATGCAACATTACTGGCTTCAAAGATAGAGAAAAGGGACAATAACCCAAGGAATATGTCAAGGTTTGGAAGATGGAAAAGGCCATGACCAGAATTCTCTCCTGGAGGTAGACTCCCGAAAGGAATGCAGCTCTGCCCATGCCTTGATTTTAGCCAGGTGAGACCCCTGTTAGACTCCTAACCTACAGAACTGTAAGGTAATAAATTTGTGTTGTTGTAAGCCATTGAGTCTGTGGCAATTTGTTACAGCAGCAGTAGAAAACTAATTATGATGTAGTGAGAAATATATACTGAATCTTTGTGTCTCAGGTTCCTGGCACAGAGCTCCCAGAAGTCTTGTAATTTCCTGAAGGAGAGGAGTGAGAAGAGTGTGCTTTGTTATTTAATAAGCCCCTTTCAACCAGATCTGCATTTATGCTAACAAGGTGACTCTTGGAGGATGGGGGCCTAGTTGCTGGAGAAACCAACCGCGTGATTCCAGGGTTGGAACTTGCAGCCTCACTATCCCGCTCAACCTCCAGAGTGTGGAGAGGGCTAGAGATAGACTTAATCGTCAGTGGTCAATGATTTAGTCAATCATGCCTACTTAATGAAGCCTCCATTAAAAATTCTAACCAAAGTGATTTGGAGAGCTTCCAGGCTGGTGAATACATGGACAGGCTGGGAAGGGGGTGCACTCAGGGAAGGCATGAAAGTTCTGCTCCCCTTCCACAGACATTGCTCTGTGCATCTCTTTCCTTTGGCAGTTCCTGAGCTGTGTCATAATAAACCAGTAAATGTGTTTCCCTCAGTTCTGAGAACCATTCTAGCAAATTACTAAACCTGAGGGAGAGTCACAGAAACCCTCGATATTTTGCCAGTGGTCAGAACTACAGGTGACAATTTGGGACTTGTGCTTGACGTCTGAAGTGGGTTAGCCTGTTGGGTCTGTGCTAACTCCAGGTAGTTAGTGTCATAATTGAACTGTGGGATACCCAGTTGATATAAAGAGTTGGGAACACCCCTCCCCACATTCAGTGCAGAAGTTGGTGTGAGTAGAGAGGAAACCTGAGTTTTCTTTTACTAGTACACCTCCCAAGCGCCTTACTTTCTTTGACCAACACTCAAGGACCTTAACATAAAACTCAGCACTATTTCTAATCCACCCCATCTAACTTCCCTTAGCTCCACTGTGGGCCAACTCCATTACTTACCATTCTTTTTGTTGTCTTCATGAGACTCCTTAAGACCTCTGTTCCACCATGAGCAAACATCCCCATATCCTTGCTTTTAACATTCCTGCCTTCTCAAACTAAATGGAAAAAAATGGATCTTCTGTTAACATTTATTATCTTTTGCATTATCTTCTACAGAAAGCTTCTGTTTTTTTCCACTTCAACCCATGCCGCCTAAAGCAGGACTGGGGGTATCTACTTCCCGATCATTGTTCTGCAGCCTTCGTTCAACAACCCAGCCGCATACACTTTTTTATTCTACTTCTACTTGAAGTCCTTGACAATGTTATTTCCAACCTCCTGCAGATTTTCAGTCTCAGTGGGAAATTCTCACTGAAAAGCTTTTCTAGCCTAGCCTCCTGTTTCCTACCAGTTTACCATCACTGTTGAATGTACTCTTCATCTTCCTGTTTTTTAATTTTTTTTTTTAGATTTTATTATTTGAGAGAGAGAGACAGAGATAGTGAGATAGAGAGCACAAGTGGGGAGGAGAGGGAGAAGCGGGCTCCCCACAGAGCAGGGAGCCCGATGCGGGACTCGATCCCAGGACTCTGGGATCATGACCTGAGCCGAAGGCAGACGCTTAACCGACTGAGCCACCCAGGCGCCCCATCTTCCTGTTTTTGTCTCCTAACACTTATCTCCAAATCCATTATTCCCATCCTGGCTTTTCTGCCTTCATATCCAGACCAGGCTCCATTTCAATAATGCACTGATTGGCCCTTGACTGCTTTGCTGACCCTCACTTACAACGGCATTCCGGCCACAGATTGAGAGCTGCCAGATGAAATCTCAACAAAGACACCAGTTCTAATTCCTGAAATTTCATGGTATCAAGTTTCCCCTCAGGTTCTCACAGTTACTCCACAGTCCTTAAAATAATCCTTACTGAAACCTTTACTGGGATTGCTCCAAAATTTTTTCTTTCTCTTCAGGTCTCCATCCCTTTCCTCAGTCCATGCGCTCTCATTGAATAACATTGTTTCTTATTTCCCTGAAAAAAAGTAAAGCTCTCTCCTAGATAAATTACATCCATTGCCTTCTCATTTAACTTATCTTATTGCCCTTTCCTCTCCCTTACCTTTAATTTAAAAGCTTGTTGACCATAACCTCATCTCCACCCTCCCCCACAAATCAGAACCTGTGGGTTGTTATACTCTAAGCAGCTAAGGATGGAAGAGCATAGATATACTTGCCTCTTAGAAACAGATCAAACACTTTTAGTATTAGAATTCTTAAAATCCAACTTTGGAATCAGGAACTCAGCTTTAAAGATAACACTCTGCTGATAGCTTTCCTGCCCTCTGGTACCCTACACACTTTCTCTGATGGAAATGAAAAGCCAAACAAAGGAGTTGCCCTAATGCATAGAACTAAATCAGGGAGCTACAAGCCAGTTTGCCAAGGGAATCCGTTCTGTCCCTTTCATGATAAAAAATTTTAATGCTTAGCTGTTGCCGTTCACTGTTTGAAAATATCATTTTGCTACAAATGTTGGTGAGTATTTGGGTAAATAAACAGGTTTTGTTATTGTTTTCATATGTGATTCTATGACTAGGTGGCTAGAGCCTCAGGATTGGAGGGAGTCTTTGCTTTCTAATTTTCCTTGTCCTTTTTACTCTGCCCTTTACACATTTCATAAGAATTCTATCTGTTTAATTCCTTGAATTTCTTTTCCTATATATTTCCATAACTATCTCTATGGTTACTTAGATTACTATGAAATACACTATATTATTGAAAAAGATCTAGGCATTCATATTTCCAATACAACTCACCTGGAGAAACTAATATGTCATTTCTGCCAATCTCTGTGTTTATAACAGCATGAAAGAAATTCCTGGGGAACTAACCCTTTTGCCTAATGATAAAATAACCTTTCAGAACTATTACATATTTTGTCCTTGTAGGGATTATTGACAATAAATGAACTATGCTTTTGAATGCTATGATAGAAGACACATTTCATTTATTCAATAAATATTCCAGATCGTCCATGCTCCGTGGAGTGGAGATACAGCAATAAAAAGACATAGAGATCCTTCTCTTTGATGACTTTTCAGTTTAGCAGGGGAAGCAGATATTAAATGAATAATTGTGCATTTTTTTAGTCATAATTTTATTAATGGTGCGAGGAAAGGCACAGGGTGCCAGAGAGTATATATTAAGCATTCTGAATTCATACATGCAGTAAAAAATAACTCCACTGAAGTATCCAAAATAAAGAACTATACAACTCAACACTCAAAAATAATCCAATAAAAAATGGGCAGAAAACATGAACAGACATTTCTGCAAAGAAGACATCCAAATGGCCAACAGACACATGAAAAGATGCTCAACATGACTGATCATCAGGGAAATGCAAATCAAAACTACAATGAGATATCTCCTCACCCCTGTCAGAATGACTAAAATTAACAAGTCAGGAAAGGACAGATGTTGGCGAGGATGCAGAGAAAGGGGAACCCTCCTCCACTGTTGGTGGAAATGCAAGCTGGTGCAGCCACTCTGGAAAACAGTATGGAGGTTCCCCAAAAAGTTAAGGATAGAATTATCTCATGATCCAGTAATCGTGCTACTGGGTATTTACCCCCAAAATATAAAAACACTGATTCAAAGGGATACATGCATCTCGATGTCTATAGCAGGAGTATCAACAATAGTCAAACTGTGGAAGCAGTCCAAGTGTCCATCGATAGAAGAATGGATAAAGAACATGTGGTATGTGTGTGTGTGTATATATATTTATATATATATATAATGGAATATTATTCAACCACTAAAAGGAATGAAACCTTGCCATTTGCACAATGTGGATGGAGCTAGAAGTATAATGCTAAGCGACATAAGTCAAGTGGAGAGAGACAAACACCATATGATTTCACTTATATGTAGAATTTTGGAAACAAAACAAACGAGCAAAGGAAAACAATGAGAGAGGGAGAAACAAGCCAAGAAACAGACTCTTAACTGAGAACAAACTGAGGGTTATCAGAGGGAAGGTGGTGCAGGGGGAGGGTGGGTTAAATAGGTGATGGGGATTAAGGAGGGCACTTGTTGTGATGAGCACCGGGTGATACATGGAATTGTTGAATCACTATATGATACACCTGAAGCTAATATAACACTATGTTAACTACACTGGAATTAAAATAAGTCACTTCATTGAGTAACTGTTATTTAAGCTAAGACCTAGAACACAAATTGTTATCAACCCCATGAAAACTGCGTGGGTGCATGTGTGTCTGCCTGTGTGTCTTACAAGGGTCCAGTATAAAGGCCACCGTTGGTCAGTTTTCAAAAGTTAGAGTGGGAGCATGTGCCAGTCACATGTGTGTAGCTTTTGACTTGACTCCATCCCGACCTTCCATGTTCTCCAAATCACGGGGCTGGGAGCTCACAAACTACATTTTGCAGACTCCTTTGTCAGCACGTTTCCTGTTCATTTCTGCCACTACACAGCACTGGTGGGATAGAGTAAGAGAAATGAAGAGGCCATTTCTTTCTGCTTTTGATGGAGCCTCTGGTAGAGCCACAGAAGTGGTAGAAGACTCTGGGCTCCAGAAGTCAGTAATGATTTTTAACAGCATTCACAGAACAAGTGCCTATCTGGTTCCAACAGCAATAAGAACGTGTACTATGTCTCCAGCATATGAAAGAGAAGCGAAGGCTAGTGGACTCTAGCCCAGGGTGGGAAGCAGCGTCCTGATCTTCAGGTAAAATCCCACTCATTGAAATGGTCCTTTAGTTCGTTTTTTCTTTTTCTTTTAAAGATTTTATTTATTTGACAGCGAGAGAGACAGCGAGAGAGGGAACACAAGCAGCGGGAGTGGGAGAGGGAGAAGCAGGCTTCCCGGGGAGCAGGCAGCCCAATGCGGGGCTGGATCCCAGGACCCTGGGATCATGACCTGAGCCGAAGGCAGACGCTTAACGACTGAGCCACCCAGGCGCCCCTAGTTCGTTTTTTCTGGCTGTATTCTGTCTCATAAGAGACTAGAGAGGTAGAAAGGTCCAGGTAAAGGAGATTGTTATAGGTCATGCTAAGTATTTTGGACTTGTTCTAATAGTAATGGCAAGCCATTGAAAGATTCTCAATAGAGAAGTGACATGATCAACTTCCCATTTTTAAAAAGCAATCTGACTACCACAGAGAGAATGGATTGGTAAGAATAAAAGCAAATTCAAGTTAAGTATATATAGGAAACCAAGCAACAAGTGATGATAGAGCCAAAATGATGAAAATAGAGAAGTTGACAGAGTTAAAAGGGAATTGGTAGGACTTGAGGATTGGTTGGATTTTGATGGTAAGAGGAACAAAGTCAAGGATGATTCTGAAGTTTCTGACCTGAGCACTGAGTAGGTACGGATGCCGTTCACTGAGAAAAGACAATAATTATATAATTAGTTATATCAATGATATCAATATTATTTTTTAAAGATTTTATTTATTTGAGACAGAGACAGAGAGAGAGCATGAGTTGGGGGGAGGAGGAGGGACAGAGGGAGAGGGAGAAGCAGACTCCTGCTGAGCAGGGAGCCCGATGTGGGGCTGGATCCCAGGACCCCAGGATCATGACCTGAGCCGAAAGCAGACGCTTACCCGACTGAACCACCTAGGTGGCCCTAATTATATCAATATTATTAATAATATAATAAATTCTGCTTATATTAGCCATAGTTGGTTTCTGTTACTTGCTTTACCTGAGATTACCAATGTCCTCATTTTAATCATAATGTTCAACCTAATTGATTATTCCCTCTTTCTAGAAACATTCTTATCCTTCAGTTTTTATGACACCACATTTTTAGTTTCCCTTTTTCCTGTCTGGCAATTCCTCAGTCCCTTTTGCTAGAGCTGCCTTTTCTTCAACATGTCATTTAAATATTCCTGCTTCTCAGGATTAGGGCTTATGTGCTTATTCTATATCATGTCCTAAGTGAACTCATATATCTACATGGCTTGAAATACGATTAATTTGCTGATTATCTCTAAATTTACTTCCCCAGAATAGACCAACGTTATGAGTTCTATATCTGGCTAACAGTATAATTATATCTGCGTGGAGGTCTCACGTGAGCCTCCAATTCAAGATTATAATGTTTGCCCCTAAAATTGTCTTTTCTTAGTGAACAGCATCTCCACCTACTCAGTGCTCATTTATGTATTAATACAATAACAGAATTTATTAAAAGTATGTTGGGTAGTTCATTAAATCTCCAGGAGGTTTGATAAATAAGACTGGAGACCAGCAGCCAGAAACAATGCCCCAAGTCACACTGCAGGGCCGGTCAGGAGAGGCTCCTGTGGCTGCAGGCCCTGGGCACTAGATGCTACATCTGGCACTAAGAAGGCTTGAACTGAATATTAGACATGTAGGGGAGGAAACAGTTTTCCTTAATCCTCGTAGCATCCCCGGTGGGGTCTGAAAATTAAACTGACAAAGACATTAACAGAGAAAAACCTACCAATTTACCTAATGTAAGTTTTATGTGACACGGGAGCCTTCATAAGGAAATAAAAACCCAAAGATACTGTTAAACCTGAGTACTTCTTGTCCTAGTCTCCGTGAAGAGTGGACTGTCACAGAGAAATGTGATAAGGGCCAAGAGGTTAACATAAGTGTAGCAAACCGGGGACAACAACTCGGCCTGTTTGATTCTTCTCAGCGGCCCTTGTCTTCAGAGATAAGGATGCTCCTCTCCTCCAGGTACAGGAAAGGCACCTTCTCACAAGAGGGTCCTACGACCAGCTTTCAGGGAGAAGGGCAGGGGGACGGTCAGCGTGGCCTTCTGCCATTATCTCAAACTTCTCTAGCTTAAAATATTCAGTATGTCAGGTGCCATGTTTTGGGATAGCTGTGTTCTGAACCTGGTCAGACACCATCTCTTACACTGCTGCCAACGTCTGAGGTACACAGTCTTCCTGCCCATCACGACCACCAAAGAGAGTTTCTCGAGCACCATGTGCTTCATTGGCCATGAACCCGATCTGCCCAGCTGTGGAAGCAGAAGCTAGACTGAAACTAACAGGAAGGAATGCAAGAGGAGGACGTGAGAAGAACAAGTATAGGGAACTTTTCCAAGTCATATGGCTAGGAAAGAGGAGTAAGGGAGCAGGAACAGGAGTGCAGTGTGGTATCCATAGAGTTTTTCCAGACTGGAATATATCTAAGAGATGGGGAGAAGCTGATGGTATTAGGCATTAGAAGATAATCTACAATGAAGGATTACCCAAGTAAGGAGATAAGAATATTATGCTTATTAGACACTATGGTCTAACATTATTCTGGGGGTACTACATGGAGAAAATGCAAAAAAGAAATTTGAGATTTAAACATTAGAAAGGGAGAAGTTGAATTATCACTGTTTGCAGGTAATATAATTGTATACCTGAAAATCCCAAGACAATTAACTGAAAACCTATTACAATTTAAGAATTCAATGAAGTGACTGATTACAAAATTAACATACAGAAGTTAGTACCCTTCATATATCAAAATGAGTTAGGAGATCTAATAAAAGATAGGATCCGTTTACAATGTCAATAAAAAGGTAAAATATCTGGAAATGATTTTAACAACAAATCTGTAAAATTTGAATGAAGAAAAGTTTAAAACAGAAATCATGAAAGTTGTAGAGGAAACCATAAGAATTTTTTCCCCATAAACCTAGAGTAGGGAAGGGCTCTTTAAATATATCACAAAAGCCAGAAGCCATAAAAGTAAAACTAATAAATCTGACTATAAAAATATTTTGATGGCCCCAAAAAAAAATTGCAACTCATATTACAAAAGCTGTCTTTACATATAAATAACTTCTACAAATCAATATTTTAAAAACACAATGCCATGGAAAAATAAAGGATATAAGCAGTTCTAAGGAATTAAGGGGCACCTGGGTGGCTCAGTCAGTTAAGTGGCTGCCTTCAGCTCAGGTCACGATCCCAGGGGTCCTAGAATTGAGCCCCGCATCGGGCTCCCTGCTCATCCGAGAGCCTGTTTTTCCCTCTTCCTATGCCCCTCCCCCTGCTTGTGCTCTCTCTCTCTCTCTCTTTCTCTCCCCCTCTCTCTCAAATAAATAAATAAAATCTTTAAAAAAAAAAGAAGAGGAATTAAAAATGGCTTCTAATTATTGGAAAAGATTGTCAATCTTTCTCATAATAAGCAAAATGCTCATTTATATTATGAGATCAGTAAAAAACAACTTTGTGATGCCCTTTCGTTGGGTGAAAATTATCAGTCTCATGCATTTTTGGTGGAACTGTAGTTTGACTTGACATCTGTGGAAGATAATTTGGCAACATCTGTCAAAATTTCGATTGTGTTTTCCCTTTCACCCTGCAATCCCCCTAATAGGAATTTATATAACCTATAGGTATATTTTCAATGTACAAAATTATCTGTTGCCACATTGTTTATAATAATAAAAGTTTGGAGACAAGCTAAATGTTTGCCAATGAGGTCGGATTCAATAATGTAAGGGTCCTTCATAATTAATGTCATGTAGTTAAAAAAGAATGAGCCAGTACTTTTGTAACTGACCCAAATAAGACTTCTTCACCTGATGTGCAGCAAGTCAACCAAAACTGATACTGAAACTTCGCAGTGAAGAAAGATAGGCAATTTATCGGTGAGGTACCACCCAGGAGAACAAGGAATTAATGCTCAAAAGTCCCAAACTCCCCTATGGCTTGCAAGGGAGGGGTTTTTAGGGCAAAATTAGTGGCAGGGGTCTCCTGAGAAGGTGGATGCTGGTGAGTGTAGGCCCATGAGGTCATGTTAGCAGATGTTCGCTGTCACTTCATCTGTTCCCCTGGGGACATTTTCCTTCTCAAGAGACTTGGAATCTGAACAAATGTATTTGTTTTTTATGTTAGAAAATTCGTTAGGCATATCTGGTGGTTCTATCTCTAGATTACTGCAGGCTAACTACTTGGCCTACAGGTTCCTGTGAGTGATAAACAAGCATTCCTATCCCTCGAGCCTAGGCCCATGTGCTTCTTTGTTGGTCCAGCTGTGCCTGGGGTGACATGACCTCTAGTGTTCTTTCTTCTACCTGAATTGATGAGATGGACACTGACTTTACCTTGTGAATTAACATTGTCTCCAAGATGCATTTCTTTAGTGAAAAAAGCAAGATATGTAACAATGTGTACAGAATATTCCTTTTTTTTTTTTTTTTTAAGACCTTAGAAAGTATATGCTTGTGTGAGGGCCAAGGGTGAACTGCCCCAAGATGAGCCACTTTGGCATGAACATTATTTTGAGTTAAAAGCAATCAGAGTGCAGCCAATTCAGGAAAAGCTCTTTACCTCCCCCTCAACTGCTTGCCTGTATCAGGGAGGGAGCCATTAACAGAGACTCCTCTTCCTAAGACACTTTTCCGTATAACAGGGCAATCTTCATTCTCCAAACATCTCCTCTCATCTTTCTGCTAGTGCGCTTCCTCCCCTTTGTATCCCCAGACCCCACTGCTCTCCTTAGCTCCTAGGAGCTTCATGTTGCCTGGCTGTCTTTGTAATTTCATATCTATGTAGATTCCCTGAACGTACAAAATTAAATTTGATTTTCTCCTGTTAATCTGTCTCATGTCAATTTGATTCCTCATCCAGGTAGAAAGCCCTTGAAGGGCAGAGGAAATTCTTCCTCCCTGACGTTTGCATACATTTTCTCATGTGTACATAGGATATCTCTGGCAGAACACTTGCCCCAAGGAGAAGACAGGTACCTGGCACTAGGAATGAAAAGGAGACTTTTCATCATATTCCCTTTTATCATTTTTGAACCTTGAACCATTTATATATATTGCCCAATCAAAACAGTGACACTGGGAGCACAAAAAGCCTATGAATTTTGTGGAAATACAGAAGGAAACATAATCCACAGAATGTGTGGAGAGATTGGCTTTGAATAATGATTTCCTCCATTTTTACGGGCCAGAAAGAAGAGAGGGAAGAGTAGCATTGATTTGGTGACAGCAGATTGAAGGGTTGAAGACATTTTCTGTTTGAGGCTTTTTTTTTTTAAGTTTTTATTTTTTTTAAAGGAGAATGCAATGTCGTGAGAATATTAGGAGTACAGAGGGAATGGAATCATAGAAGATAGAGCTTGGAAGTAATTGCTGTGGAGAATAGGAGAAGGAGCTGACCATGGGAATGTGGTCAATTCACAAGGCTGTATTGAAGGCCAGCTCCGTGTTGGTTATTAGAGAGCCAAACTGGTTCCTTGCTGCTCAGTTGTCCAATTTGACTGCAACTCTTAGCTGGTTGGAGGAAGAGGTTAATGAAAGTGAGATGTTTTTCACTTTTGTGTTCTTGCTAATAGGAAAACTGAGGAAGAGATGGTCTCCGAGTTGGAGGACAGCATAAGAACGGGTGATTAAGCTGCCTGGAAATGCCACCCCATTAGGAAAAATGCCTAATTTTTACTCTTGGCCATCATCTGTCACACAGCGACAAGAACAAATTTACAAGGATTTGCTTACACAGAAGCAACACGAATTCAATTTGAATTTCTTAAATTCTCAGAAATTTGGTGAGATTTGAACTAGTTTAAGCTCCATCTCTAAAACTATAAACAAGTTGTCAGCTTAGTGTAAACTTTTTTTTCTTTTTTACTGATTTATTACTCATGTTAAATCCAGGATAATAAGAATCTGTTTTGAGAGGTTTTTAAAAGGAACTTAGAAAAGTGTACTAAGCTGAATTTTTAAAATATTCCACCATTTAAACCAAACTTAGAAGTAGAACTATATCCTGAATCGTGCTGATCTATAACTATTAAAATGTGAAGAGCAGAAAACTGATGTGCATCACCTATTTCTGACATATTAACCTAGCCATTAAAAAATTGAGGCACAGGGACGCCTGGGTGGCTCAGTTGGTTAAGCGACTGCCTTCAGCTCAGGTCATGATCCTGGAGTCCCAGGATGGAGTCCCGCATGGGGCTCCCTGCTCAGCAGGGAGTCTACTTCTCCCTCTGACCTTTCCCCATCTCATGCTCTCTCTATCTCATTCTCTCTCTCAAATAAATAAATAAAATCCTTTTTAAGAAAAATTGAGGCATAAAAAAGTAATAACACATTGTTATTTTCTCAGGCTTTTCACTGCAAATATTATTCTCTGAAAGAGTCTGCTCACTAGAATTGCTTTTTTAAAATCCTAATTTTTCAGATTGAAAATAAATGTATTTTCCCAGGAATTTAATCTTCAGATGTAGCTAAGACCCTTCTCTCATTTAAGATTCTTAAAATTATATGTGAGAAGACACAATAGTTTTTGTTATGATAGGATAGTATCCTATTGAAAATGCAGGTAATATTCATTCCCTGTAAGTCTGTTGTTACAAATCTACTTAGGGAGTGCTTTAAAAATCCCTTACTTTCATTCTTTTGCCTATGGAGATAGTTCCTTTTCTATGATCAAGCATTACCTCCCATAGTGATCTTTAAATAGCAACAATAAAAAGATGTTTTCTTTGAAGTTGTCATTGGAAAAAGTATTTTCCTTGTGCTAGGCTCAGAGTAAAGACTGGATTGACAGGCCTTTTGTGATTAAGTCTTAGTCCTCTTAAAATAGATACTCTTCAGTGTTAGGCCAATAGTTCTGTATTTGTATGGGAAAATATAAATTGTACATTTGGCTTTCTGTATAAATCCAGTGGAATATTCCCATTGCATTGACTAGAACCCACACTTGTGAAGAATTATGAAAACACAAAATACTTTGCGTTGAATAATGATTTCCTCCATTTTTATGGGCCAGAAAGAAAGAGGGAAGAGTAGCATTGATTTGGTGACAGGAGATTGAAGGGTTATAAGTGATATACCCATTTCAATAGTAAACAAATAATAACAAAATATGTTGAAAATAGGTACTATTTCATATTCCCATGGTACTAAAATGTAAGGCTACTTATAAAATTGGAAGAAGTGTGTACAGTATCTTTTAAAAGAATTGTTTCTGATTACAATGGGGCCAATGTCCTTTTTGAATCAGAGAATTCTTAGATTTAAAAGAGTTCAACCTTCTTTTATTTCATACACAAGGAAACTTAGGTTCAAGCCCTTTAAGTAACTAGCTCAAAACTACACAGTGTTATCAACTGAATTCCTTCAGCTGTACATTACAAATAATCTCAGGAATAGTAGTTTAAACA
This sequence comes from Leptonychotes weddellii, assembly GCF_054177405.1. Lineage (NCBI taxonomy): Eukaryota > Metazoa > Chordata > Mammalia > Carnivora > Phocidae > Leptonychotes > Leptonychotes weddellii. Next base: position 141,716,017 of record NC_138369.1, read on the forward strand.
AAGAGAGATTTACTTTCTTGTATGATGGAAAGGCTAAAAGTAACCAAATGCTTGTGTTAGTTCAGCTGATTAATAACATTTTGGCAATTTCAGTCTTTCTGCCATGGTCTCTATAGATTTTTGACTCTCTGCCTTCATTATCTTCAATGCTCATGGTCACAAAAGGGCTGCAACAGCTCCAGGCATTATGGCCAAGTTAAAGGCAAAAAGAAGAGAGGATTGGAAGTCAATAACATCTTTTCAACAATAGTAACCCCCCACTCCCCACCCCAGAAACTTCTAAGAGAACTCCCTCATGTTTTTTTGGCTAGGACTAGTTCACATGGCTATGCCTAGCATGGGCCTTTCTAGCCTTTTGCAAGAATCATTTTAGGAATGATTGCAGGATTGACCAACTGACTAAGTCAATCATGCACAGCTATTGTGATTTTAGAAAATGATTTTCCTTATAATTAGAAATCAGCCATATTCTAAATACTCTGAGATGGAAAATAATTCCAGAATGCCTAAGTTGCCTAAAGTATAATTATTCAGAATAATGGAGACAGAATTAGTAAATGTGTCCCATTGTCTACACTACCATCATCATCATCATCATCATCATCATCATCATCATTATTGTTACTACTACTATTATCATCATCTTACTTGAGGCCAGGAACTTGCTTTTCTTTAAACATCAGAATTATTGGGACACACACATCTCTTTTCAGAAGGATTATTATGTCCCCTTTAAAGAGCAAATCAGGCTTGTGAAGAACCCTCTCCACTAAATATTGTTCTAGGAGGAGATGGTCTCAGCATGCTTACAAATTCTCACCTAAGTCAGGAACCTCCATACCTCTTACTTATTCATTTTTCTTTATGAAAGACACTCATGGCAGAAATGGGCTATGAGTCTCACCTAAGCCATGTTTGCTTCTGCAGGTGCTAGTCACAAGGTGCTTCAAAACCACATGAAAAGTTAAGATTTATCTGCCCTAGTGCTTTTGGATGTGAGATCCTATAATGAGTCTCTGAAGGAAACTAGAATGAGATGAGGCTGTGACCCCTTGTTCTCCATGAAGTGACACAGCAGAAAGCATGATTGTCCAACTGACATTTTGCTCTGTGGAATCTGTCACTCCACTTGGGACAGGCTCAGGGTATCTGACCTACAATAAGGCTTAGCAGTGTGATACAGCAGAGAATCAAGTGGGATGTTAAGCATTTTATAAATGAGAAAGCAAGTCACAAATGTATCATCTTGTTAAGTCAGTAATTTCATTGGGGTACACAGTACCTCATGGATTTATAACAAAGTTCTAAAATCTAAACAAGGTCGGGTCTAGAAAACTTTTTCCTTCATGTTTGTGTGTTCTTTGTCCTCTTTGCATTCTTGCAATAACAACAAAGGAGTAATCAAAAAAGGGTTTGAATGTGTTCAGAGTATTAAGCAGACTCCTTTCCTCCTTCTCACTGAGCTTTTAAATCCTCACACATTTAAAGGACAGTGTATCTGGTCCACCGCTTTTGTCTTAACTCTGTCACTTTATTTAGTAAGCCCCATTGACGTCAAATAATGAAGTATTTTTATCTGGGGTTTTCTCTCATAGTTCTAGAAGATGCAAGATTGCTGGATGAAACCGGTTTCACTTCTGGAAAAATGAAGAGACCTCCACTTACAAATAAATGTTCACACCTTTCTGTTACATTTATTTTGCAGGTATGTAGATATGCTCAGAGATTTTTATACCAGAAGACTTAAGAGAACAATCATATCTTTCAGATGTTCATATGTGTTACCCCCTCAGAGAAGCCTTCTCTGGTCCCCCAGTCTAAATTAGGGACCACCCCAGGTTATTTCTTCACTTAGCAAATAGTTATTTGGTTTAATGTCTAACTCAGAAGAGTATAAGCTTCATTAAGACCTTGTCTATTTTACTGACTACTACATACATACCCAGCACTTAGCTAACACTTAGGTGCATTCAAAGAATATTTGTTAAATGAACAAATGAATAAAAACAAATAACAGATGTTTTTTAATGAATATATTCCATATTTATTCACATATTTACTCCTTCCATAAATTGGGAGGTAGAAAATAGGTAGGGAGAAAAGACCAAAAAGTGAGGGGAAAGAATGATTTAAAAGGCATTCGTGCACTGAGATTTTCCTTTTTTTTTAAGATTTTATTTATTTGACAGCAATAGTCACAGCGAGAGAGGGAACACAAGTAGGGGGAATGGGAGAGGGAGAAGCAGGCTTCCCGCGGAGCAGGGAGCCCGATGTGGTGGGGCTCAATCCGAGGACCCTGTGATCATGACCTGACCTAAAGGCAGATGCCTAACCGACTGAGCCACCCAGGCACCCTGAGATTTTCTTTTATTTTCATTTCAGATCCCAAACCCAAAAATCCGGGCTAGAGGAAGTAATATCAGGCAGTTCTTGAAAGCCCAGTCTGATTGTCCAGTATTTGTGGCAAGGTTTGCCTATCTTTGAGAACAGTCCAAATTTAAAGGAAAAAGACAAGGCAAAAACAGTAAGAGGCATCTGGGAAGCAGGTGGAAGAGTGAGTGCTGCTGAGTAATTCTCCCCTTCCCTGCCCTTCATGGAGAACAGGCAGGCTTGTTCTTACCCTTTAGATTCAGCTCCCTTTGTCTGCCCTGGCAAGAACAGGGGCACATTCTACCTTATACAAAGTGTTCCCCAAAGAAAGGCGATGCTGCTCACTATGAGATTGATTGATGCTCTTGAAGCTCCCATGCAGCCTGTCTTGGTAGCTGTGATTATTATCTTCAAATATAAAAAAATTAAGTGTATTTGAAGCAATATTTTCGGGATTTTTTTCTCTTAAAAATGTGCATGTGTGTGTGGGTATATTGAACATTGTAGAGTAAGAAGAATTAGCAATATTTTTGCAAATGTGATTTCTAATTGCATGAACCACAACTCTGAGCTTCTCCCTTAGGTTTGTAAAAGAAACAATCTCAGATGTGTTAATTGTGATGGGATCCTGTTTAAAGAATGGCTTCTAGAGATTCAAGCGTTGTACCTCTAATTTTATTCTTTCCCCAGGAGACTGGATTTCCTGTTACACTATACAAAGATTATAATGCTTGGTATTTGAAGCATACCTTTGTTCTTAAGAATTCCTCCTGTATGTAGTCTTTGGCTCAGGGCATATATGGGAAGGTGCATGTATCCAAAGGTCTTCTCACAAGGCAAGACAGCCCACAGTGACCTACTGTGTCACTAATTTTCACAATTCAGAGAGGTACACAGAGAAGTTAGAGCCAGAAGCCAGGAACTGCCTGTTGGCCACAGGACAGCAATTCAGCTCCTGGTAGTTTGTTTTTCTCAGAATTGAAGGGTATATTGAAAAGACGTCTTCCTTGCTTGAAGGAGAATTTAAGCCATAGAATTGAAGAAGGACAAAAGAAAGAGTAATTTACTAGGTTTTAAAGCTTCTCTCAAACCTTTCTCCTAAGCAGAAAGGAAGATGAGATCTTATTCCAATTGAGAAATGTAAGGCAGCCATAAAGAAGGTAATTATGTATAACTAAATTCACGTGAAAGAAGAATGATGGCTTAACAGCTATTTATAGCTTGAATGCTCTGGAAACATGTAGAAATTTAAGACCGAGTGGTTATGCCAGTGTGTGTATTTTGTGAAATAAGACCCTACTTCGAGAGGAGTAGTTGGGTGGAATGTGAAAAGTGGAAGGTTAGTCTACCTGCAAAAGATAAGACCTCGTCAGAGCCTCCTGGTGTCTGCGGTGATATACAGGTTGACCCTAGAAGTCACTTTGCAGACCAGCTACAGTCTAACTTCCATACGTATGCTGGATTAAATATATTTACCTTCCTTTTTTGCTTTACAGTTAAGGGAGAGGAGGGGAAAGGAATCAAAGCTAAATACTATTACCTCCTCCCCACACCCACTCCTATGTACCCACAGCTTGGTAACTGATAGAATCATAGAACTGTAAGGGACTGTAGAGATCATCCCATCTTAACATACTTGTTTTTTGTTGATATACACGAGAGGTACACAGAACTGAATCAACTGACCTACGGTAATGTGATGTGAAAGGAAGGATGCTGTACAGGAAAGGACAAATAGATTCAAGTCCAGGACCTATCACTAAAGAGCTTGGACAAATCAACCAATGTCTTGGAACCTTAGTTTCTTCTCCTTAAAATGAAGAGTTTGGGGGCACCTAGGTGGCTCAGTCGGTTAAGTGTCTGACTCTTGGGTTCAGCTCAGGTCATGATCTGAAGATCCTGAGATCGAGCCCCATGTCGGGCTCCCTGCTCCGTGGAGAGTCTGCTTGGGGATTCTCTCCCTCTGCCCCTCCCCCCACTCACTTGCTTGAGTGTGTGCGCGTGCTCTCTCTCTCAAATAAATACATCCGAAAAAAAAAAAAAACAACAGAAAGTTTAAAATAAAGAGTTTGAATTACAGTAATGGCTCTTGGGGCATAGGTGGGTATAAGCTTCCCAGTTGAGACCCATGTGAATAAAATAAGTCAATCCCTTGAAACTATAACACTACAATATTCTAATCAATGGCATAACAAAGCCAGTGTCTCTATATGTTCTCATTCATTTCCTTGACGTTATACAGTAACTTATATCAAAAATATAATAACAAAAAAAGAGAAGGAAAAGTGAACTTTTAGAATCTCCTTGTGTTCTTGGAGAGCAAACACGAATGACAAGTCACTCTTTACCTGTTTTAAAGTCATTAAAATGATTACATTATTATGTGAACAACCTGGGTTGATTTAATTACTTTGATGATAATGACCCAAGTGGACCACTGTATAATCAGTATAGCTTTAGAGATCAGTAGTTACTTCCTAGGGGGTTGACACATTTAGGTCGGTGATGCTGTGGTCCATTTTGGCAGTTTGGTATGTATATTTTCCAGCCATTTGCCATAGAATCAGTGAGTATGTATTGCAATCTACATTATAATACAAAACCTCTGTCAGGTACAAAGACCAATCTCACTGATACTCTCAATGACCAACAAGTCAAATTTCAGCAGAAAAAAAAATGCCAGAAAAACTGTGTATGGGTTTCAAACAATTCCCTTTTTAAAACTATTTTTTTCCATTTCATTTACTGATTTTTAAATTGATCTTTAAAACATCCTCACAATTTTTTTTCAGAAGCAGAAAGTAATATTCACTTTAAATCTGGGTTGGCATTTAGTCATTTGTGTCTTTTCTGCCAATGGAGAGCTACTGAGGGAAAAAATTCGCAATTTTGATTTTGTGGCCTCACAATAGGTTATTGGTGGATCTTTCCATCAATGTAATTTTAAGAATTAATATACTTTATTGTTTTGAGTAGTTTACAGAAAAGTTGAGTAGAAAGTATGGAGAATTCCCATGTGTCCCCTCAAAACCCCGGTAATTTTCCTCTACTATAACATACTGCTTTAGTGTGGTACATCTGTTACAGTTGATGAGCGAATATTGATACATTATTATTTACTTTGCATTGTATAATCTATGTGTTTTGACAAATGTATAGTGACAATTCTCTTTTCTGTTATAACAGATCCGGTACCCTAAGTAAATTGACATTACTTTATAGTAGCAATAACCAGAGAAATATCTTATATAAAATTGCCTATTTGTAAAGATTTTCATTTGCCTACTAGAATCACCAATTACATGTTTCGCTTTATCCACCATGTTTAAAACTCAAATTTGCTATCTTCTCCCCAAGGAAAATCCTCTGCGTGTCTTTACTTCTGTCAGTGGTACAACTGTGCCATCAGCCAGAATAGCAGCTGCTTTATAAGCCGGGAACACCACGGTGCAATTAGTACTTATATGGTTATAAGTGTTATAAAGTTCTTTAACTAGTTTTGTCTTTCCCTGTCAGTGGCAACCTCAAAATAGTAAAATTTCATGGCAATTACATTACATCAAGACTTGAAACACCTAGATGGTGATCTTAACCTTGATGTTAACCAGATGTGAAATTCCAAATATAGCCTTTTACCACCCTGGGCTTCAGTTCCCTATAAAAGAGAGGTATGAGATTAGATGATCTCTCAGGTCCTTTCCAGCTCTGATGTAATTCCTCATTCTTTTTGATTCCTGATCCCGATGACTTTTTCTTTACTTTCTCTCCATCCTGCAGCCATCACCCATGCAGGTCAATTTATCTCATGCCTATGTTAGCATAACCAAATCTGGATTAGTCTCTCTGGGACCAGGCTCTTCCCCACTCTAGATCATTACTCATTTACACTGGCAGGTTAACCTCCCTGAAATACTACTTTTATCATTGCATACTTGTGCTCAAAATACTGCATAGTTTCCTATCACTGCCCTATGAAGCATCAGTATTCATTCATTTGCCTCTCTTAGGGCAGAAGTTACAAACTTAATGCCCACACAGGCCAGGCAGGCAAGGGAAAGTGAAGCCACTGGAGTGGGTCCTATAGCAAAATCCAAGAATACATGTCTTACTAAAAAGGAAGTTGCTGAAATGTGCCTTCCTCAGACAGCTGCCGAATGGGCAAGTAGACTCAGTGATGCCAGTCAGATCTTTCAATATTTCAAAAGAAAGGAAATTTAGATTTCTTTACAAAATATCCCAAGTTTTAAATGTTGACAACTAAATCAATTATTTTTCCTTGTGATTTCATTTTATGTGTTAATTATGTCAAAAATATATTCCAAAGTCAAAATAATATTATAAGTTACAGTCAAAGAAATCTTGTTTCCACTCCTGTCCATTACACCCTGTTTTAGCTCTTCCCTTGTAAGTAACTGCTTTAAGTTGTTGTTGATTTATCCTTCCATCATTCTTTTTGAAAACATAAATATTTTACATATATATTATTTACTTCAATTTCTTATGCAAACGATAGCATGCTATAAACATAGTTCTGCCCCTTGTTTTTTTTTTCTCACTTACTAAATTCTGGATCCATACCAGTAAATAGATATCTTCCTCACTTCTTTATGCAATTATATAGGGTTCCATTGTCTGGATGTACCACAGTTTATTCCAGAGATTAACAAGAGCACAGCCCAAGAGCCAAATCCAGTCTGTGATCTGTTTTTGTATGTACTTCAAGCTAAGAATGAATTTTATGGTTTTAAATGGTTGAAAACAAAATCAAAAGAAGAAGAATATTTTGTGACATGGAAGTTATATAGAACTCAAACTTCAGTGTTCACAAATAAAGTTTTATTGAAACACAGCCACACACATTTGTTGATGTTTTATGGCTGCTTTTATAGTCAGATGATAGAGCTGAGTATTACAATAGAGGCCATATAACCACAAAGCCTAAAATATTTACTATTTGGCCATTTATAGGAAAATTTTTGCCTGGTTTGTTTCTTCAGTCTTCTAGTAAGAGATAGTTTTGGTTGTTTCCAATTTACTGCTATTCTATTTTTTTAAAAAAGATTTTATTTATTTATTGGAGAGAGAGAGAGAGCTAGAGAGCACAAGCGGGGGAGAAGGAGAAGCAGTCTCCCCACAGAGCAGGGAACCTGATGCGGGGCTTGATCCCAGGACCCCGGGATCATGACCTGAGCAGAAGGCAGATGATTAACCGACTGAGCCACCCAGGCACCCCTTTACTGCTCTTCTAAATGATGCCTTAAAGAGCAGCTTCGAACATAAATCATTTTGTATTTTTGCCAGTATGTCTTTATAACAGATGCCTACAACTGGAACTGCTGTGTCAAAGGAGTAAATGCATATGTGATTGCACTGGATTTTTTCAAATTCCTCCCTGTGGGGATTGTCTGATTTTTGCTTTCCTGCCAACAACGAGAGCACCTGCATAGCCACAGCCTCACCAAACAGAGCATATTATCAAATGTTCATTTAAACCATTTTAATATGCTCGAAAATTCCAACAGAACATATCTAAACATAAGATGCAGCTGGGGATCGACCCATTCCAGATCTGCAGTATATTAGTCGGTTTGTGCTGTGAAAGAGGGTGTCTGGCCCTAGGGGTGCAAGTGGAGACTGACAGCCACCTTGTCCACCTATTCCTGCCCTGGTGCAGGCCTGGCTGCCTCCCTGGAGGAGAGAGCGCCTCTACCTAACTGGTCCAGCCAGAGAGAGTCACCATTTTATAGTCTATTCCTTGAAGGTGCCTTTTTGCAATTTATTGCTGTGTGGACTGGGTGACGGGACTGCTGTGATGGAGGGTGGGAGATTGGAGAAGAGAGCCGCCTCTACAACCCCTGACCCCTGTCGGAGGCTGTTCAGATGCAGAACCCATTTCACCGACCTATTTATTTTTCCTACTCCCCTCCAGTAGGCATTCTTCAAATCCATCCCATCCTTTAAGGCCCAACTAATTAAGATCCTAGCCTCTCAGCAAAGTCTTTCTTAATCACTCCCATTAATCCCTCACTCATTCATTCATTCATTCAGTCAGTCATTCTGTGCCTTATAGTCTGTCACCAAACTGGTTCATTTTCTTGATTGTTTTATCTTACCACCTTTCTTGGCCTCTTCCTTCTTCCCTAACTCAGCTTTCTTTCCATCTTCTAGCCCCCCACTTCTTCCATAGTAGAGCGCTAGGTATATAGCGGATACTTCATATCCATAGTGGCCAAGAGTGAAAATACGCACTGTGAAAAAAATCCACTACATTTTCCAAAATTGCATCCAGAAAACACTTGAAGATTCTTGCTGGATTAGCTGCTGGGGTGGACTTCTGCATCTGAATGGGATCTGCTGGTCTCCTCTCGGATTAGCAGGAGGGGCTATCACGTCAGAGGTCGGTGTGAATTGTGGTTAAGACAAGCAACTGAGGTGAGAGCCATCAGAGCAGGAGCAATGAGGACATGGGAGAGGGAGGAGGAGCGGAGGACTCAGGATGGTTTGACTGGTGGAACACTAGGTGCTACAGGGGGACTATTTCCAGATGGAGACGCGGCAATGCAAGCGTCCTAGGATGGTCTCACTAGGCTGTGTCTATGTGGGGAGACTCATGGTCTGGGGGTCAGCAAACTTTTAAGATCTAGACGGGAACTATCTTAGGCTTTGCAGGCCATGGGGCAGCTACTGCTCCATTACTCAACTGCTGTTGTAGCATGAAAGCTGCCACAGACCCTGTGTCAATGCATGAATGTGGCTTGTTACAACAAAACTTGGGACGCTGAAATTTAAATTTTATATGATTTCACATGTCACAAAATGTGATTTCATTTTTTCAACCATTTGAGAGTGTATTATAGACAGCAAGTCTGTATTATACACATTGCACTTGCTGAGAGACGAGATCTTAACTGTTCCCAACTCTAGAGGATGTGATAGTGTGACACGCAAGAGGAGTTAGCTAATGCTCCAGTGACAGTCATATTGCAATGTAAGTGTATCAAATCAACCCTAAACTTACACCATGTTGTGTGTCAAATATATCTCAAGAAAAGAAAGATAAACGTGTAGAAATAATTTTGGGCTCATAAGCTGTAGAAAAAACAGGCAGTGGGCTGTAGTTTGTGGGCCCTTGGTCTAGAGGCTCAGTGCTGATCTAGTGAGAAGCTGAGTACTCATTTCTGTTCACGAAACGAAAAATTAGTATACTTGAATTGGACTATTTTTAAAAAAATGTTCTTGGGCGCCTGGGTGGCTCAGTTGGTTAAGCGACTGCCTTCGGCTCAGGTCATGATCCTGGAGTCCCGGGATCGAGTCCCACATCGGGCTCCCTGCTCAGCAGGGGGTCTGCTTCTCCCTCTGACCCTCTCCCCTCTCATGCTCTCTGTCTCTCATTCTCTCTCTCAAATAAATAAATAAAATCTTAAAAAAAAAAATAAAAAAATGTTCTTGTACAAAAATCGGTATGCTTGGTCATTTTAAAAGTAGAATTATTATTCCTATTCTTCTTCATAAGATAGATAGCTATAATCGTAACCATTTGCTGAGCACCTACTATGTGTCTGAAATCTTCATACTTTAGCTAATCCCCACAGAAAACCTATGAGGCTCAAAAAATTCCGTAATTTAGCTGGTTAGTAACTAATCCAAGATTCAAACAGCAAAACAGAGCCATCGGCACACATACCGATGAATATAGCTTAAGATTGGGTAAAGGTCTATTATTATTTTTTAAATTTTTTTATTAACATATAATGTATTATTTGTTTCAGAGGTACAGGTCTGTGATTCATCCGTCTTACACAATTCACAGCGCTCACCAGAGCACACGCCCTCCCCAGTGTCCATCACCCAGCCACCCCATCCCTCCCACCCTCCCCCACTCCTAGGGTCACCAGCTAAAACTTGGGGCAGAATAACAGTAAATCATGCTCACAGTTACCACTTAAGAATTCTTAAGATGCTTGTACCTGGGAACACCAAACTAGACCATGGCATGTTTAATCCATGATCTGTCAGTTTATTCATAATCACTCATTTACTGTCTTTAGAAGACAACAAAAAATCCTTTCAAAATCCTGATGGGAAATGATTTTCTACCTAGAATTCTATGCCTATGTAAATTACCTATCCAGGGTAGAGGGGCGCCTGGGTGGCTGTCAGTTAAGTGTCTGCCTTCGGCTCAGGTCATGGTCCCCGGGGTCCTGAGATAGGGTCCTGAGATGGAGCCCCAATTTGGACTCCTGCTCAGTGGGGAGTCTGCTCCTCCCTCTCCCTCTGTACTTCCTCCCGCTCATGCGATCTCTCTTTCTCTTTCTCAAATAAAGAAATAAAATATATGTATATTTTTAAGTGTGGGGTAGAGAGTAGAAGAAAAACATTTTCAACCAGCAAAGACTCAGAGAATGTGCCTCCAGCAATACTAAGAAATAGAAAGACATAAAATTCAGGAAATGGTGGTTGCAAACCCAGGACAGGAGTCGAGGGTGGTCCCAAGATAGCAATGCTGGAGAGCAGCAACCCCAAATGAAGCAGAAGGTTGATGTGGAAACTTTCTGTAGTTGGGGTAGGACAGAGAGGAGGGACTCATTTGATAAGAACCTGATATGATGGGACTTCAGAAAAAAAAAAAAAAAGATGGCTGTAAGAAGAAGTTGCAAGAACAAAGTAAAATAATCAGGAATTCCAGGAGCAAAACCAAAAGGCTGTGTATGAAAGGAAATGGAACCATACTGCAACTGTTTGATAGTACACCTACTTGACTCTGCAGGGAAATTTTATATATACTCAAAATACTCTATTGCTACGTGATTTAATTACAACAGTATAATCACAGAGGAAGGAATGGGGGAGGTGCCGTGGTGGTTGTGTCTTAATAGCTGACTCCTCATTGATCACAGAAGGGTATAAAAAGTATCTATCTAACATTGGCAAATCAAGGGTAGCAATATAAGCTTACTATTTATAAATACACAAGTTAGTAGTTAGGAAGAGGTTGTCTCTAGGGAACCTGGGGTTGGGGAAGGTTGGAGAAAGATGTTACCGATATTTGTTATAACCGTTTCAGTCCTATTTGATTTCTGTAAGCATACGCATGCATTACTTTTATGTAAATATGATATTTAAAACAAAAACCCATTTCAAAGTTGGAGTTCCGTGTCAGTCATTAAAATGATGGGAATTAGCAGACTGGCTGGGTTGTAATCTTTTCAGGCACTCTGGTAGATCTAGTATGAGCTCCTATTTCTTAAGCTAGCCTATGTCGTTCTAGTCCATGTGTTCTAATTCTGACTTTCCCGATGGAGGTGTTTTAAACTTAATTTGCTAATGCCTATAAAGGGGTTTCATGTGCTTAGATGAAAGGCTTAGTCAATGCTGGAACTATTTTTTTCTAATGAGAAATTTTAGGGTACATTTAGCTATGACTTTTATTTGACATCAAATGACAAAGAAATATAGGAAACTGAACATTAGAACTATCACTGTAACATTCTATAATAGTGTGCTTTGCTTTAAAAACTCCAGGTATTTTTACAAATCAAAGGAAAATAGAATTTTTATACTACTTAGAGGTCACCAAAATGAAGAAGGAAGAGAGTATAGATAATAAGGTTAAATCAATTTTTAAATGAAACTAAATGCACTCTGAAGACATATACAAGATTAAAAGATTATTTTAACATATCTCATGTCATTACCTGGCATTAGATGGCATTTAAAAAAGATATACAATTTAAATAACATTTATTTATTTATTTTTATTTTTAAAGATTTTATTTATTTGACAGAGAGAGACACAGCGAGAGAGGGAACACAAGCAGAGGGAGGGGGAGAGGGAGAAGCAGGCTTCCCGCTGAGCAGAGAGCCTGATGCGGGGCTCGATCCCAGGATCCCGGGATCATGACCTGAGCCGAAGGCAGACGCTTAACGACTGAGCCACCCAGGCGCCCCTAAATAGCATTTATTGAGCACCTGCTATGTGCCAGACCATTTTGCTAACTTCTTTCAAATATATAATATCTTTCAATCCATCTCATCTCCATTGTGCAGGTAGGGAAATAAGTTTCAGAAGTGGTAAGTGACTTGTTGAAAATTACACAGGTAATGTGATCAAATTTATAGTTTAAACTCATGGAATCTAATTCTAATTTGTGCCCAGTCCAACATGTTGTGCAATTTTCAGTTAAAGCACATGAAACAAAAATGAAGACAACGAAAGTGATCATATGAATAGGATACAGTGGTGGCGTCTCAAATTGCCACCGAATTTGAAAAGCTGTGAGTTGGCAAGTTGGGCCTGAAACGTTCACAGTAAAATTGGGTTTGGTGTGATCAAAGCAGAGGTTAAAGATGAAAAATAATTTGGGGAGATTTAGACTCCAGGCTTTTGTTAGGTAGCGGGAATAATAATTTGAACTTCTAGATCAGTGGTTCTCAAAGTGTGGCCCCTGGATTAATAGCATCAATATTACCTGAAAACTTATTAGAAATGCAATTTATTGGGTTCCAATCTAGACCAAGATCAGTGTGCATCTTAAGCTTTTTAGATGCACCTGAACAGATTCCCACCAGGCGTTCTCATTCAGTTGGTCTGGGATGGGGACCAAGAATTTGCATTTTTTTTTTTTTTTAAGTAGGCTCCACACCCAGCATGGAGCCCAACGTGGGGCTTGAACTCACAACCCTGAGATCAAGACCTGAGCTGAGATCAAGAGTCAGAGGATTAACTGACTGAGCCACCCAGGCACCCTGAATTTCCATTTCTAACAGAATCCTTAGGTGATGTTGATATTGCTGTTCTGCAGACCACAGATGTACTTGAATTATAGTTCACTGAATCGCACTGTAGCTTACTAATTAATACTTGTTCAAAGAATGAACAAATGAATGAATGAGTGAACTTTTCACCAGGACAAGGGCTTGGGACAGGGAAGTGGATGGATATAGAGGATTTTTGAGATATAGATACAAAAGATAGTTAAAACTGAAGAATCAGGGGAGATAGGTCAAGCAGATAGCTCCAAGTCAAGAGGCTTGGTAATCAAGGTTATACATAGAGAAGATAAGGTCCGCATAAAGTACTTACGTCTGTGAATGATCTCGGGAATGATCTGGAATTTCCCTTAGCAGCCCTAATTTAGTTTCATCTATGTTGCAACTACTAGGTCTCAGACATGGCAAGGGAGGGAAACTTTTTCTGTCAATGATTGCAGCTATTTTTATCCAAGACTCCAAGAATCACTGGAGGGAACAGGGAGCACGCGGAAATTAACTCCTAATTTTTAGCATCATATTTTTTTTCCTCCAAGGTATTCCCAAAATGGGAGATTTGACCAAAACCCTGAGAGCTCCTTCTCCAAACTCTCTTGCTTTCATGTCAGAATAAAGCAGTAGTGCCTGAGGACATATAATAATAATAATAATAATAATAATATCAAGTTTCATGGTACAAAAAATAAAATTCTAAAATAAAGATTTAAAACTTAGAAATAGTGAAGCATAAAACATATTTTGTTCTTTTTTAAAAAAGATTTATTTATTTGAGAGAGAGAGAGAGAGGGAGAGAGATATTGAGAGAACGAGAGAATGAGTGAGAGGAGGGGCAGAGAGAGAAGTAGACTCCCTGCAAATCAGGGAGCCCAACGTGGGACTTGATCCCAGGACCCTGGGATCATGACCTGAGCCGAAAGCAGATGCTTAACTGACTGAGCCACCCAGGTGCCCCAAAACGTATTTTGTTCTTAAAATAAATCTCATACTTCATATACCATTCCAGTATTTCCAATTTCTTTCCCAAATTCAGAAAGGAATGTTGAAGTCACATTTTCAGATTTAGTTGAAAATATCTGTTTTCCAGACTAACTGATCAGAGAGACGTGTAGTTTCTTTGTAATTTGAAGGTCATATTTAACAAAAACAAATACCTCCACAGCAGAATTCAGAAATCCACAGAAAATTATTGTACCTTGTGGTAATAGGTATAGAACAAGGTTTTCTTTTCTTTCGAAAGAGGCCAAGAGATTCCTAGAATTATAGAGTGGGGAGGGACCCCTGGGGAGCTCAAACCTTTTGCATACAAATCAGCGAAGGAGGAAATTAACAACAGGGAAATGATTAAGTTTGGTTATGCATCCTAAATAGTAAAGGGTAAACAGAAACACAAACCCCAAAGCCTCTGAATTGAGAGAAGCCTGTGGAAGAAAGGACTCTACTCTATTGGAGATACTTATTTTTCAATTAGTCAAGGATATTAGACATCTCTCAAATGTTGGCTTATGAATCTATCTTACTTTGGATTTCTCCAAAAACAGACTCAAGAATTCAAATCCAAGTGGTTGATGTGAAAGATGACGTTAGGATGCACCAGTGGGGAAGTAAGGAAGTGAGACAGAGAAGGAAACCTATCAAGCAAGTTCCCTCAGGCAAACAGGAGCTGAATCCTGGGGGAGAACTCACCTCAGCTTGTGCCCAGGCCCCTGCCATGGGCAGACAGTGAGCAACACTGGGTCAGGGTAGGGGACTCACTCATACTCAGTGAAGGCTCTGAGCCTCCTGTAGATGTTCTATTGTCCCACAGGACTTCACTAACAGAACCCAAGTGTTCAGACATGCTTACTAAGAATTGCAATATAGCAACTGTGGAGAATGAAACCCCAAGCATGGCACTCCCTTGAGGACAGGAACCCGTAAGACTGCAGTGCTCATACACTGAAGAAGCCAGCCCTGATCTGCTAGCCAGCTGAGCCCTCTGGCAAAGAGATGAAGATGCTGGTCGCCTAGAGTGAATCACAGTGGTAAAGCCCAAGGGGAGATTAGGGGTGGGATGCTTTTAAGATGTAAACCAATGCTTTTAAGATTTAAATCAAGATTTAAACTGTAGACTCCTTTTCCTGTAATTAATTTTACCTTTCTAATGAGATCCCAGGAAGTTCTTTAATTGGCCCTGGACAGAATTACTGCAACACTTCCAGATAATCTTCCCTTTCGGCTCACTCCCATATATTAGGGATTAACATTGTCATACATCTTGCATTAGCAGCCATGCTAGCATGTACAGTTTTCCCAAATAGGTTCAATCATGTATTGAATATCTTCATGGAGCTCCTATTATGTGCCAGACACTGTGATAGGTGCTGAGGATATAGTGATGAACAAGACCAACAGGCTCCCTACTATAATGGAGATCATGTTTCAAGTGTCTTTTATTCAAGGAAGCGTGTCCTTTTATCTCACTGAAAATCTCGCCACATCTTGGAAGCAGTGCTAGTATTCGGAAAGGAGAAGGGATATCCTTATTTCATGTGCATTATAGCCCTCGAGAGTTATTCATGGAAAAGCAACAGCGACACTTTCCTACTGTTTAAATCCATTTAGAATCCTTGCTAAGCTATAAATGCGGAGCAAAGTCCCTTGGGTTAATTATAGATTTTGTAAAAATAGTTCTATTTTACTTTACACAATGACAAGCTCACCAGTATATCATCCAGGAAAACACATAAGCAGCTGTTCTTAATATACTGGGGTTTCTAATTGTCGTAAGTTTGCTCTAAAGAGCAACGCTTTATATTGAATCATTGATGGTCACTCACTGAATTCATGGGGTTCACTTTTTCTTATCCAAGTGAATTAAACCCAAAACTTAGCTTTCCATTTAGGCCTCCATCATTAAAATCTTAAAACTGGTCCTGAACATTTAGATTGTAATTTCGCTTCAGTGCTCCTTTAAAATATGAAAATAGCACTATATTGATGCTTCTTTCTCTCTCTTTTTTTACTCTATCTTTGGTGTGAAGAAGATTTTAAGAAATAACTCCTCCACACCAACAAGGCTTTCAGAACTGTGAAAGAAAAATCACATCATGAAACAAAGTAATTCTCACTTTGTTCCTAGAAGAAAATGGTCATTGTTTCTTATCTCTGAGGTAGTTCTTGGTATGATGGGTGACATGGCAAGAATAATTGAGAAAAATAGCTGTGTATATCACAAAAGCCAAGATGCATCTTTTTTATTATATAAATAATCATCAGCTCTCACTGACAGTTGATATTGTATATTCAGAGAAGAGGTGTTTATATTCCTAGATATGGTATGAAAATCCTCTTATCTCTCCTTCACCATATTTGTAGTGATTTAAAATACCATTTGCAGCATGCACTATGTATACTTTACATATAAAGATGTACTACATCTTAGCGCATACCTAGTTCAAATGAGGCTTGGTCGACTATACATCTGCTTGTAGAAAATCACAAGTAGCTTGCATAAGAAATATCAAAAGTAAAAATCACATAGAAATCTGATTTATGTTTATAGCTGTATATGTATATATATGTTATTGATAAAATCATATGAAAAGACAGGTTTCAGATATTTAAAATGCCATTTTGCGCCACTTTACAACCTTTATTTTCCATATTGTAATACGGGAAACTAATTGCAAAACGTTTCACTCGTGAAACATGGCAGTGAGGGAAGCAATGTGCCATTTCTCATTTATGAAGTCTCTGAAACCAAAGGAATGTGTAAGAAATCCTAGGTTAGCTGAACTCTATTTGAATGAAATAAATATTACACTAACTGTGTTTTGATGTCTCTTTTTTACACGTGGCACTGCAGAACCTTCCAGCCCCTGCAAGACTTCTCATGGTTCTTTCTGTAGTCTCCCTGGGGTGTTTTATCATCATGCCCAAGCTCTATCAGCTATTACCACGTGGCACCTTCCATTTATCTCCAGCTTTCTTATCTCCAGCTCGGACCTGCATCTGAGAATGTCTGATGCCGAGGGGTCCGTTGTCTAGAGGCCACATGAAGGCGGCCCATGAGCATCTGGACATCCCACAGATGTCCTGCTTACCTCTTGCAGGCTACTCTCCTGGGAATGGCCTTCATTCTTTCAGGACATTGTTCTCTTTGGCCAGTTATTTCCTTCAATGGATATGACGGAGTCCCCCAAGAAGTCAAGATTTCCATTAATAATAAAGTATATTTTCTCCCCCTTGCCATTAAGTATATTCTCTGCTGAGCTTTCATTCTTCTAGTGTTCGAGCCTAAACCCCTGAATCATCCAAATTCCTCCTTAACATTCACACCCCATATCTAATCCTTAAGTAAGC
Organism: Leptonychotes weddellii; assembly: GCF_054177405.1. Classification (NCBI taxonomy): domain Eukaryota; kingdom Metazoa; phylum Chordata; class Mammalia; order Carnivora; family Phocidae; genus Leptonychotes; species Leptonychotes weddellii. The sequence continues at coordinate 141,733,498 of NC_138369.1, forward strand.
CCTGTTGACTCTGCCTTTAAAGATATCCCAGATCTGACCAGTTTTCACCCCATCCATATCTACCATCTTAATCCAAGTCTCTGTCACACCTTGCCTGGGCTATTATAATAGTCTATTGTAATCGTCTAATATAATATAATAGTCTATTATAATAGTCCTGGGCTATTACCTGGTGTCCTTATTCCAACTTTGCCACTAACACAGCAGCTGGAGTAATCATTAAAAAAACCCATGTCATGTCTGCTCTAAACACATTAATGTTCTCTGTCTCACTCAGAATGGATCCAAAGGATTTCGCTTGTTTTACACAGCGCTTGGTGATCTGGCTCCTGGCTACTAATACTTCATCATTTCAATTCCCCCTCACTTACTCACCCCTCGGCCCCAACCCCTACGTTCATAAAGCTTCTTCCCTCATTTCATTTTCTGCTTTGTGCAACTGTTATCTCCTCAGAGAGGCCCTTCCTAACTTGGCCAGCTTATAAAAATAGAAGACCATTACCTGTCCACTTATATTCCACTCTTTCTCATCCCTTAACTGAATTTTTCATATCCATACTTTCTGCCATCGGATACATTAAATATTTATTTGATGTATTTGTTTATGATCTGTCACTCCAAGGAGAAGATTGTTGGTTCTGTGGAAGCAGCAATGTGATTTGTTTTGTTCACTACTGTATCCCCAGAACTTGGCAAATAGTAGGTGCTCAACAAATACGTGTTGACTAAATGGATCTGTCACCCTCCTATAGTGGTGGGTGACTACTGGGACAAAATTCTGATATATCTGGATCTTTGACTAAGTATTATATAGCATTGCATTCTACTATCGCTTCTCGGCCTGTTGGCTAAGATCAAGTGTAGTACTATTACTCTAAGCTATTATATTGAACAATGATACTACCAAAAAAATATATTTGGTACTGAATGAATAGCTTCACATATATGGCTACCTTTTAGGGAAAATTTGGCTACTAGTCTAGGTAGCTGTACTAAGAATATCTTAAGATGTGATATTCAAGTTATATTCACCATAAAATTCACGTAGAGGAGAAGTTTTAGCTATTCACTTTTTAATTCAATTATATCTAAGTTTTTTCTCAAAAAAACCTTATATTTTATATACCTTTTCTTTTGAAGTTAAATAACTGAAAATTATATTAAAGAGGGGCAGAAATAAAAAAAAGAAAATTTCTTACTCTATTTGTAAGCTTAGAAAAGAAAAATATAAGTAGAAAAGACTTTGTTGTTGTTGTTTTCCGTAGCTTACACTGTTTAATAGTAAATTTGGATATGTTTTTCTGCCTTTGTCTTCAGTGACTTTCTCCTTTCTCATCAAAGTAATACTTTGTTTTCTGTATAAATGACAGTGCATTTAAAACCCTCCCTCAGGATAATGTAATTAGATGAGTCTTTTAAAATGGGCCCTTTGGCTGCAAGAAGGCTTGGTTAGGCCTAAAATTCTATCCAAACACAGATTTTTTGGAAAGGCTTATAAAAGTTTTGTTAACATCCTTACCAACTCAAAATGGTTTTCTAACCTGAAATTAGCTTCATTAATCCCTGGACAATATTACTAGCCTCTAAGGGCTCTTACAGATCAATGAGGGGGACCTGAGAAACATGGAGAGAGATGCAGGAAAAAGAAACAGAGCAATTAGACCATAAAATAGATAGTTATCAATTCCCTGTGTTAGCTAGCATTTATAACATCCTTTGAAGTCCTCAGAAGTTTCATTTCTGGGAAAAATAGGAAGGTAAGAAAAATGAGATATGAACAAAAGATGATCTTCTGGAACATAGAATACCAGTCTAAAAATCTTTAGGCCAGGGAAAAACTCTGAAAATTTTAATTCAAGTTCTTGAATTAGGCAGCCTCATTAAACAAGCATTCTCAGTCATTACTAGAGTATCATTTCTGCAGTGCTGATTATAGAGAATTCCATAATTAGAATCTTCAATAGCAAAAGAAAAATTATTGTAATACTATTAGTAACACTTCTCACATGAAAAATGGAAACTTGCCTGCTTTTATCTAGAATAAGGTACTGCTTAAAGGCTGTTGAATTGCAATTATTTTGGTTAATCTTTTTTTTTTTT
>NC_138369.1:141735697-141743900 GCF_054177405.1 Leptonychotes weddellii
TTCAGTAAAGATCATCAGACTAAAATGGTTTAAAGCCGTGGTTCTCAAAGTTTAGTGTGCATGTGAGTCACCTGGAAGGCTTGTTAAAATTGCTGGGCCCCACCCCCAGAGTTTCTGATTCAGTAGGTCTGGAGTGTGGCCTAAAAATTTATATTCCAAAAAGTTTCTAGGTGGTGTTTATGCTACTGGTCTGGGGATTGTACTTTGAGAATAGTGAGACCCTAGTTTAAATTAAGGCAAGTGGTTACCCCATAAAGCATTTTGTTTGAACACATGTTCTGGTCTTTAATTGAAAAGATGTTATTTATCATCCAAGACAAAATGTTTAAAATAGATTGCTAAGATATGATTTTTAAAATGCATCGAGTTCTCTGCTGTGTCTTACTTAATCTTGCTTGGGTCTAACCAACAGTGCATGTTTTCAAGATTGCAGACCTATGCAGTGTTTAAAAAGCTATTGGCCCATGGAATGTAAATTGGTACAGCCATTATTGAAAACAGTGTGGAAGTTCTCAAAAAATTAAAATAGAAATATCATACCACCCAGTAATTCCTCTACTGGGTATTTATCCAAAGAAAATGAAAACACGAATTCAAAAAGATATATGCACCTCTATGTTTATTTTAGCATTGTTTACAAGAGCCAAGATATGGATAAGTGTCCATGGATAAGGTGAATGGATAAAAAGATGTGGGGTGTGTGTGTGTGTGTGTGTGTGTGTGTGTGTGATCTCTCCATATAGAATAAAAAAGAATGAAATCCTAACATTCACAACAACATGGATGAACCTAGGGGGTGATATGCTAAGTGAAATAAGTCAAACAGAAAAAGAAAAATACTACATGATTTCACTTATATGTGGAATCTGAAAAACAAAACAAATAGAAACACACTCATAAACACAGACAACTGGTAATTGCCAGAGGGGAGGGGGTGGGAGAATGGGTGAAATAGGTGAAGAGGATTAAGAGAACAGGTTTCCAGTTAGAAAATAAAGTGAGCACTGCCTAATGTATAGAATAGTTTAATCACTATGTTGAACCACTATGCTGAAATTAATAGAACACTGTATGTCAACTACACTTCGATTAAGAAAATGGATCAGGAAAAAAAAAAGCTCCTTGGTCATGACTTCTATCTCCTAACACCTATCAAATTAATTAGCTCAAGAGAAGTATAGGTAATATTAAATGATAATCTTCCAGTTTGAATTATTTTCATTGATTGTCTAATACTTTATTTATACTGAACTGATTTCTGGAACTCTTTATTAATGCACTGAACCTAGCTTACTTCAAAAGAGTCCTTGATCTAGTCTGAACTTTTACTTATCTTCTTTGCTAAAAAAAAAAAAAAAAAAAAAAAATGTATGATCAGATGTACAATGCTAAGCTATTAAGATATGATTCACTATGGGTAGATTCTCATTTAAATAAATTCTTCACATTTTTACTATCTTTTGTTCAAGTTAAGTATCCAGTTTGAAAGACTAGAAAATCCACTTCCAGGGTCATGGCAATAAAAAGGAAATTGTCTCCTCAAAAGAGTTTTTCCTTAATTTGACCTAATTGCAATTGTCTCTCTATACATAACAATAGAACTTTTCAGTTCTACATTAGAAAATGGCTTCTATCGCTCATTTTGCAGCCATTATCTTCACAAATATACCTAATGTTAAGTCTTCTGTTCTCAGCCTGTCTCTCGCCACCTCAGACATTTAGCAAAACACCAGAGATAGCCTGAGCCTGTCTTGTGTAGAGGAGACTGGGAGCATCTCCATGGACATACTACCGTTAAGGTTATCTGGAATTGATGACCTGCCATTGTCCTCTATCGTCCCAGGGTGACTTTTGTTATTTTCACTTTTCCTGATGGTACTGCTATTCTGCGTTCACTGGGCTTCTCCCAGGCTTTAGAGTTTGCAGAGATGCTTCTGATTTATAAAGCAACCCAGATATTTTTAGGCACATCTTTTCTGAATAACCTGGATAGAAATTTCCATGGATAATATAGTCTGATGAAAATTCAAATGTGATGTTACTAAAAACATCATATATGAGTATTAAAATACTTATTACATTGAACTTTGGAACATACGCAGTGGATGGCATATTCCCCAAAGTCAAGCCTTAGCAGGCCATTGCAATGATTTAGGATCCTTTAGAAAAGATGCTATTCTTCCGATTCTACCCACATTCCATCTTCAAGAACCTGCCCATTTCCCATTCTCAGAGCTCTCCCTCAATCCCTGTGAACTGGAAAAAAGATACGAAAATCTAACACTCTGGTACAGACGATTGACTTCAGGGAGACATCTGGGATCCGAAAATGTGACTTAAAATATCAGGTAGCTGGCTATAGAAGCTAGTCTTAGAATATAATGTAGATTCCAAGATGCAGGACACCATCTCTTGGGAACAGAAAAATGGAAGAAAATTGTCTACGCGTAGAAAAAGAGAAGAGTAAAGCAAATTAACACAGAAGAGCAGGGCAAGGAGAGCATTTGGGCTGGAGAGCTCCTGCCAGCTTTCTAGTTGCGGGCCATCCTGGATGCACTTCCTGTCCTCTGCAATGGCTTTGCCTCGGCTAGCTCAAGTGCATTTCTCTTTCTTGCAACTAAGCAAACAATGCTCAACTAAAACAATGCTTATGGTTAAAAGTTATTTATTTCCAACTGGAGGGATAATAAAATAACAGAGATAACAGCCTCAGTATCAGAGCCACCATGCTGTCCAGCCCAAATGTTTCCCACTACATTTATTTATTAATAATTTACATTTAAAAAGTAAAAAGTAATACATGCTTATTATAAAAAAAGATCAAGTAATGTGGAATTAAAGAAAGTTAATGATATGTATCCCAAGTTTCACTTTCTTCTGATGCCATTCCTCAAGCAAATTCCTGTTAATTTGTTGCATAGCCTTCTAGATTTATGTATTTACAAATAAAAAAGTGCATTAATCTATCTATCTGTCTATCTATCTATCTATCTATCTATCTATCTATCTATCTATCTATCTATCTTAGTCCTATCTCAATTTAAATATAATGTCTCTTGTTTATTTGTTTCCAGAGACAGGAAACATGTATGCAGGACTCTCCTGTATGGAGCCCTTCATAGGTCTGAGGCTGGCCATCAATTATTTCTTAGTTTCCTTTCTCCAGGTTAGGCAATTCCAATTCCATTATCTTTTCCTTGGTAAGACCTATTTCAAACTCATTTTTTCTCTTTCACACTATAAAAGAAAAACCAGTCTCTGAATTAAGTGCTCTAATAAACTTTTTACAAATCTTTAATATTATAATTTTAATACTGGTTGTCTCTGAATCAAAGTCTCATCATCTGCATAATGGGGTCATTGACTTACCTAGTCAGTTCTAAGGCTGAATTTTGTTTGACATTCAGTTGATTACTCTCAGCTAATACATATTATAGATGTATAGTGGGATGTCATCTCAGTTAATTCGTTGTCTCTTTTCAAATTTATACCAAATAGAAACATGGTTTTCTTTTTTAACAAAATGTGACCATCTTAAAGCCAAAGATGGAGAATGGATTTTCTTTAGAGATATACTCCCCATTTCTCCACAGTCCCCCCACAATGGTGATCATCTAAATTATCCCCTGTATATCAACATTTGAATACTTATAAACTTGAGAAAGTTCTTCGTAAGTAAAGTAGTTAATTAAAATATGTTTTATAGATTTGGTATTTCTGAGATAGCCGAATAGGAAAAATATCACCCAGTGCTTTCCCTTTCAATTATTTTTTAAACCTCTGTTTTTGAAATATATCGCATCTACACAAAGTGTATAAGACCTATCTGTAAAGTTAAGATAACAGTAAAATAAGTATCTCTGTACTCACCACCCAGTGTTTGGAGACAGGACATTACTAGCACATTGAAGACACCTTGCCAAATGTATTCCTTTATGCTCTCTCCCAGAAGTAACTCCTTTCCTAAATTTTATTCCTCTTGCTTTTCTTTGTAGTTTTGCCACCTAGATATTTATCCTTAAACGTTATTATATTGCTTAGTTCCCCCAAATGTTAAACTTTATACAAACTGAACTATATTGCATGAATTTGTCTGAGATTTCAGCAAGATGATTTTGAGATTCATTCATGTTGGTGAGTATGGATTGAGTTCGATCATTTCATTGATGAATAATACTTTGCTGTATGAATATTCCACAGTTTATTTATCCATAATAATCTATGAATTTTGGGGTTGCTTTCCAGTTTTTGCTACTATTATCAATGCCCACGGGCATCCTTAGATATTTGTCTAGCTGAGGGATTTCTTGGTTCCATCAAAAAAAAATTTTTAAACACAAAGCAAAGGTCCTTAACATAGTAGGCCCTGAGAAATGCTTGAGTGAATTAATTTCAATAATCTGATAGTTGATTTAAAGTCTTCTTAATATTCCCTAGCAAATATGTACCAAGGAACAAATATGGAGAACTTATTTGCAGATGGAATGTAAGGTGAAGACTTAGTAATTGTTTAATTTGATTTACCCATTCCAAAAGGAACTATACCCTTGCTGAAGAAAACATGGTACAACCAGAAAGGGATAACATTTCCATCATGTGTGTTCCTTGCTAGGCCACCAAGCAAGAACACATTTGCCCAGCTAAGCTCTCTTAAAACTTCCAGGACAAGGACAGATGGAGACAAATACAGTAAGTCAAATATTTGCCCAGCTGACTCTTTCTGTCAAATTGGTCTCTATATGGGTGGCAGTCAACTTTCCCTTCAAGTCTCCTTCTGACCCTGTTATTACCATTCAAAACATTCCCATTCCTATTCCCACCGAAAAGCATTTATTAAGCACTTACTTATTCATTGTATTGCAAATGAAATCACGGTTGCAAAATGGATTAGGGCAAAAGGGCTGTATGTATCCTTTGTTACTGAAGAAAGCTTAATAATTTTGTTACCTACACCTTGTGTTAAGACTAGATTGCAATATCAGTTCTTTCCATACAATCTGATGGATATACATGCCAACAAAGGCCTAGACATTAGGAACACAAGGTCACTTATGATAATGTCCTTACAATCACGAACAGCCCCGGGGAAGCCTGAGTTTGCTCACTATCTTCCCCCTCTGGCAGGAACTATTAAGAGGTTAGGTACTTCTCACCTTGGAATTAGACCCTTCCGTGTTCTCATGGCAGGGGTGTTGATTGTGATGCAGCATTCTAGATTCCAGATTTTCTTGCCCTGACATTGGTGACCAATCTGATTTCTCTCGCTTTTCTTACCTGAATTCCTGGCTTCCAAATGTTTGGCCTATTTCTTTTGTTCCTTAACAGTCATTATTCTTTATTGCCTAAGTAACAAATGATCATTGCCGATGTAATTGGGGGTGTCCCAGTTTAGAGGTGAGGTGTGAATAACTGCCCCAGGTAGTGAACCACATTTCCAAATAGTGTGTTTGACTTCACTCAGGTAAATAAGCAAGTTAGCAAGAAATCAATCTTTCTCTGACACTCATCTCCTCCCAAAGGTCCTTTTCATATTCCAAGGGCCAGTTCTGTTTGTTCCTATCTTGTTGCCAGCTTTATTGCCTTTATATTTCTTGCAATTAAACAACTCCTAAAACAATTCTGACGGCCAAGAGTTCTTTAATCTATAGACTTCTAGCTCAGGGGTGATAGGAGCACTCCTACTAGAAGAGTGCCTGAGGTCAGCTGCCTTTGGCCATCTTTACTCTTCTTCGTAATAATTACCTGCTAAGGCACTAGAGCTGCTACGAGGTCTCACACTAATGTCTCCCGCTGTAATATTTTCTTTAGTAACATTTTAAGTTAGAAAAATGAAAAGTAACATATGCTTATCTTGTTAGAGTGGGGATTTGGACTCATTACCTTGGTAGAATTGCCAGATAAATATAGGATTTCCAATTAAACATGAATTTCAGAGAAACCATGATTTTTTTTTTTAGTCTAAGTAGGTCCCATGCAACATTTGGGACAGACCTATACTAAAAAAGTATCCATTGTCTCTCTGAAATTCGAATTTAGCTGGTCATCCTGTATTTTAGCTCACTAAATCTGCCAACTCTACCCGCTGAGCTGGCCGACTTCACACCGGCCCGCAGATGTTAGTTGCTCATTAAAAAGCCATTACCTCCTCCAACACGGGGCCGCTGCCTTGTAGCTGGTGTTGCCACCAAAGTCGGCGGCAACCGGAAGTCCAGTAATCATTTAGAATGGCTGATGTCCAAGAAAATGAGGATTAGAGTGGACTTTATGCTCCAGTAGATTTTACATCAGCCGGTGCAGAGCAGTCTGGTGATTCTTCAAGATTTCCAAGAAGGATTGTCTTTCTCCCCAACACCTTCAGTGCTCTGCTAGGACAGTGGTGTTCCATAGTAAAATTGTGTCCTCCATGCCACTTGGTCCTAGCTTTTTCTGCCCTCGTGGTGACTTTATTTCTGTGGCTTTTTTTTTTTTTTTTTGCCTTTTCTTGTCACTGGGCCTCTGTGGGGGTTATCCTAACCTATTCTAACAGATTTCAGTAATCTTGACTCTTGGGGCAAAGTGGTTTGAGCTCCCATACTCTTATATCTCAGGAAGCCACTAATCTTATGCAAATATGGTTCCCTCAAGCAATTTCAAAGATTGTCTATAATAGCAGTAGCTTCTCTCGAAAAAGAAGGAAGAAATGAAGAAGGAAAGGAAGGAAGGGCAAGGGGGCGAGATGGAGGGATAAAGGAAGAGAGGGAGGGAGGAAGAGAGGAAGTGAGTGAGGGAGGAAGAAAAAGAGAAAAAACATAGAAATTTCCACTTCCTTACTAGCATTAAAAAAAAAGGGAGAAAGAAAGAAAACAATTGAAGTTTATTTGACATAGTTAGATCATAAAATGCAGTATATGTTAAAATCAGGGGAAAATGAAGCAGGACTGATTCCAAAATTTAGTGAAAACCCCTGTAAACATCTTTGGCATTCCAAAGATTTTTCTGTGTGTGCGTGCATCCGTGTGTGCATGTGTGTTTCTGGGGGAGTGTATATATAATCAATCATACAAATGGGTTCATACTCTACAGCCTATTTTCAAATCTCCTTTTTCTTTCACTTATTAGAATTTTATAAGGATTTTTCCATATGTTAGAGGTGGAGGAGAAAGAGTAAGGTATTCCTCAAACCGAGAGGTTACTTTGAGACCAGAAAACAAGGCAGTCCACTCCATACAGTTTACACAGAGTTTTATTCAGGGTAACTTACTTGGGCGGGGGGGGTGGGAGGAGGGGGGAGGGTCAAATGGAGGATGTTCCGCAGCTGCTGCATAGTTATTCTCTGCAAAATCCAGACCTCAGTCCACAGATTTTACAGAGTGAGGGGACACGCAGAACAGCAGTGAGACCAAAGAGTTCCCATGCACCTCAAAGGGCTTGCATGGACCTAATTGACAGCTAACCTTTAATTAGGTCTTGTGGCAACACCTGTGCATCAGGAAGGAAAAGATTATGTTATCTCTAACAGATTCATGGGAGGCCAAAACAAGCCTCCCCCGCATCATGGCCTTGGCGGGCATTTCTAAGGTATGTATTAACCTCCAAGGGACCCCGGAAGAGGTTATTGAGCAAACATGAACAAGAGAGAGGGCCAAAGATGAAGTCAGTTTTGTCATCACTCCCACACCATATCATTGAAAATACCTGTAAAATATTTTAAACTGTAGAACATTCCACTGAATGTAATGCTTCATTATACATAACCAATCACCTATAATGCACATTTAAGTTATTTTCTATTAATATCTTATGGCTAAATCTTTGTATACATCTTTTTTTAAAAAATTTTTTATTATGTTCAGTTAGCCACTGTATAGTACATCATTAGTTTTTGATGTAGTGTTCAATGATTCATTAGTTGCATATAACACCCAGTGCTCATCACGACATGTGCCCTCTTTAGTACCCATCACCCTGTAACCTCATCCCCCCACCCCTCCCTTCTGAAACTTTCAGTTTGTTTCCCAGGGTCCACAGTCTCTCATGGTTCGTCTCCCTCTCTGATTTCTCCCCCTTCAGATTTCCCTCCCTTCCCCTATGGTCCTCTGTGCTATTCCTTATGTTCCACATATGAGTAAAACCATATTATAATTATCTTTCTCTGATTGACTTATTTCACTTAGCATAATCTCCTCCAGTCCCATCCATGTTGATGTAAAAGTTGGGTATTCAA
>NC_138369.1:141744400-141781898 GCF_054177405.1 Leptonychotes weddellii
AGGACCCTGGGATCATGACCTGAGCCGAAGGCAGCCGCTTAACCGACTGAGCCACTCAGGCGCCCCTCATTGTGGTTTTGATTTGTATTTCCCTGATGGCTAGAGATGTGCATCCTTTTTTTTAAAGATCTTATTTATTTATTTGACAGAGAAAGGGAGAGAGAGAGAGAGAGAAAGCATAAGCAGCAGGAGCAGCAGAGGGAGAGGGAGAAGCAGGCTCCCCGCTGAGCAGGGAGGCAGATGCAGGGCTTGATCCCAGGACCCTGGGCTGATGACTTGAGCCAAAGGCAGATGCTTAACCAACTGAGCCACCCAGGCGCCCCATGCATACATCTTAAATTATTTCCTTAGAATAAATGACCAGCAAAATTTCTGGAGTTGGGTAAAAGGTATTTTACCCATATACTTAAATTTTTAAAAAATTTTGAATAATTTAAGATTTAAAGAAGATTTACACAATTATTTGAATAATTTTAGATTTAGATTTACAGAAGATTTGCAAAGATAGTACAGAAAGTTCTTGTATAGGGGTGACTGGGTGGCTCAATCGTTAAGTTATCTGCCTTCGGCTCAGGTCATGATCCCAGCGTCCTGGGACAGAGCTCCGCATCAAGCTCCCTGCTCGGCGGGAAGCCTGCTTCTCCCTCTCCCACTCCTGCTTGTGTTCCCACTCTTGCTGTCTCTCCCTCTATCAAATAAATAAATAAAATCTAAAAAAAAAAGTTCTTGTATATCGTTCAACCAGCTTCCTCTGATGTTGCCATCTTATATAACCATGGTACATTTACTAACACTGTAAATATTAAATTAAGCTACAGCATTAATGTTTTTTCTATTCCAGATTCTAATCCATAAAATTATGTTGCAATTAGTTATCATGTCTCCTTAATCTTTTCCAAATTGTTTTTCATGACCTTGACACTTTTGAAGAGTACCAGTTAGTTATTCTATAGATGTCCTCAGTTTATATTTGTCTGATGTTTTCTCTTTATTAGACTGGTAACGTGACCATATATATGGCTTTAAGATTTTTGACATATACTTTAGAAGCCCTTTTGCCCAATATAAGTGATAGGTTAATTGAAAGAAGTTGTTTAAAGCAGGAAATCTTTTAAAATGATATATATGTATCTCCCCACCACACCTTTTTTTTACTTTATGTACCTTCATTTGTCAGTATTTTAATGTTGGGCCAGAGTTTTGTTTGTTTGCTTGTTTTGTTTTCTGTTTTATAGTACATTCTTGGAGTTCTTTTTTTTTTTATTTAAATTCAATTAGCGAATAAAAATACAACTATAATGAATAAATCACTTATGATTCTAGTTTCACTTTCCTTAAAATGGAGAGAGAACTTAAGCGCTTGAAAAGTAGCTCTTCACGAGTTTTACAATTTTCTTTTGCATTTGACTCACCCACTTCTGATTTGACAGCAGTTTTTTCACTTTTAAAAATTTACATTTATCGAGTCTTTGCAAAGCACTTGGTTTCCATTGAAAAAACAAATCACTTTCTATTTAATCAAATTATATAATTTAATTAAATAACAATTATAATAATGAATAGAACTGACATAAGTTTAGGAAAAACACAACTAACTCTTGGTGATAAGTCCCTTTGATTTTAAACCAAATATTAAACATTGAAAAAGCAGCAGTGCTTAGATGAATTTGAGAGAGGACCCTCAGGCTCAAGCATTCAGTATGCAGAGGGAACTAGTCAATGTGCTTTGTAGAAAGAATGGTGAGTGCTGGTTAATCCAGAAAACCAGTTAAGAAGAGACCAGTGAAGGGAGCAGCTGATGTGCTGCCAAATTATTCCCCAGTGAAGTTGTAACCTATGTAAATGTCCCATTATATGATAGGAGAATCTCGGTTTCCCTACCTTTGACAGCAGTCGATAATAGTATAAAACCTGTATATCAAACTAGATTATATAGAAATAATCTATGTTGATAGTAGAAAATTCCATCTTGGTGATTACAAATAAGACTGAATTTTCTTTTTCATCATTTTGCTTATTGATCATCTGTATTTCTTTTTTGTTTGCAATCTTAATGTATTTTTACACAGTTAGCAGTTCGATCGCTGACTGACCTTTATTTCAAGGTTTCTAGACTGAGAACTGCCTCCATTACCTGGTAACAATTGTTCTATTAACTGCTGTATTACTAATCTGGGACTGAACTATTGCCTCTTTCTCCCCAATCAATCTCCGTCTGGTGACTCCCAGTAGGAACATTATAAGGGTCTTTGATTAAAAAGCCAGATACAAAAAGAGAGGGATCATTCACCAACAGAAGGGGGATTCAGCATGGGGGTTAGAAATATGTCTAGAAAAGCCTGCTACTTATATGATCTGACACCTCCGTCCCTAGCCTCTCTAACTAACATCCACTCCTACTGCTCCCCATTTTGCTGGCTTTTGTACTGTTCTTGGGACACACTGAGCTTGTTCCCACCCAGGGCCTTTCTGTCTGTTGCTCCCTCTGCCAGGAATAGTGTTTCCCTAGTTATCTGCATGGTTCACTCCCTTACCTCCTCCAAGTCTTTGCTCAAGTGTCGCCTTTACACCGGAGTCTACGTTGACAACCCTGCTTACAATTGTAACTTACCACCCCAACCGTTTTCTAACTCCACAATTACTTTTTTTTTTTCCTGTAACATCTACAACTTTCCTTATTCTATTTCATGTACTTATTTATCACATATGTTGTCTACTTCTGACTCCCATTACTAGAATGAAAACTCCACTCTATGGATAGACATCTTTGTCCCTTTTGTGTTCTGATATACTCCAACATACCAGGACAGTGCCTGGCATGTTCTAAGCATTCAGTGAAAGTTTTTTAAAAGAGGGGCACCTGGGTAGCTCAGTTGGCTGAGCGTCTGACTCATTTTTGGCTCAGGTCATAACCTCAGGATTGTGAAACTGAGCTCTGTGTTGGACTCCATGCTGGGCATGGAGCCTGCTTAAGATTCTCTCTCTCTCTCTTTCTCTCTCTCTGTGTCCTTCCCTCTGTCCCTTTCTCTCCCTCTCTAAAAAAAAAAAAATGTGTTAAATGAATGAATGAATTTTACAAAAAACGTCTTCAGATATGCAAAGGAGAGATGCAGGAAAGAGAAGTCCCGACTAGTGTACTCTATCTGGGAAAATATAAGTGCAATTTTAATCAGAGCCTTTTGAAGATATTGCTGCTCTCTTTGTTGACCATCCCATAGGAGTGACTTTGGATCTTCAAACCACATAGGTCCATCCTTTGTAACTCTTTCAGATGGTCTGGTTTGCCCATGGAAGCCTATGTTGGTGTTAGGCAAAAAGCCACTCCATAACTAAAAGCTCTCTAGATTAGAGATTCCCATGCTCCAGTGCCAAACGATCACAGTTTTCACTGGAACTTCTCTCAGCTGATTCTTGAATGCTCAGTACTGGATGAGTCAGCTCAGGATGTTATAACAAAATACTGCAGACTATGTAGTTTAAACAACAGACATTTATTTCTAACAGTTCTGGGCTGGGAAATCTAAGATCAAGGTGCTGGCAAGGTCGGTTTCATTCTGATGCCTTTTCTCTTGGTTTGTAGGTGGTTGCCATCTTGCTGTGCGCTGATAGGACCTCTTCTTTGGGTGCTTGAAGTGGGGGGGGCAAGCCTTCTGATATCTCTTTTTATAAGGATACTTAATCCCATCGTGAGAGCCCTACCTTTATGACCTCATCTAACCCTATACTTCCCAAAGGACCCATTTTTAAATACTATCCCATTGAGACTAGAGCCATACTAACAACACAAATAATCCAGATAGTCTTAAAAAGTGTATCTTTTCTTCAATTTAAACTTCAGAGAACTGAAGCTGCAAGGCAGCTAAGGCGACTAAACCTCAAAGAGCGACAAGTCCCTCCGAGGAGGGACAGGATGCACACACGCTTCCACGGTTAGCAGAGCCTGGGGGGAAGAGGTGGTTTTCATGTAAGCAGGTGGGAAGAAATCTGCAAAATGTCAACAAATTCCTATGGGCCAAATGTGGGCTAGGATATCACTTTAGAATAACTGAGAGCCCAATTCACAAGGGAAGTTCACAGTGATTTGCAAACTCTTTTCCATGGGCTTACTCTTGGATGCTCACAAGAAAGACTGGTCAGGGCAGAAGACCAGAGAGCGAGCTGCTCTTGCAGCCTAAGCAATGAAGAGAGGTCTGCTTGCCATGGGGATAAAGGTAGGAGTAGGGAAAAGGCCCAGCCCCAAGGCCCAAGGGCACAGACTCTGCCTGATCCTGGGGCTGCACTGGGAGAATCAGGAACCACCTCCAGTGCCTAGCAGGAGCCTAGCATCACATAATAAGCGACAGTAGTCTACTGCTGACAGAGAGGCAAGGAAGAGCTTGGAGAGAAACGCCCTCGGAGGCACAGGCATGCAGGGACTGATGAACACTGACGGGGGAAGAGGAACACGGAGAAAAGCCACCCTTGCAGGCCTCACATGAGGCGCAAACCCACCACTAGAAGAATATGAGGATGTGTGCTCTGAGATAATGTAACAATAAAGTTCAAACGGGGCTTTTAGAAGAGTTGAGATCTTTTTACTCTTTCCTGCCTTACACCTGGCTCAAAACTTCAAATCTCAAAAGAATGAGTGTTTGAGGGACGCCTGGGTGGCTCAGCTGGTTAAGCGTCTGCCTTCAGCTCAGGTTGCGATCCCAGGGTCCTGGGATCGAGTCCTGAGTTGGGCTCCTGGATCAGCAGGAAGCCTGCTTCTCCCTCTGTCCCCTGCTTGTGCGCACTCTGTATCTCTCTGACAAATTAAATAAAATCTTTATAAAAAAAAAAAAGAATGAGTGTCTGAGATTTCGGGTGGCTCCACTCTCGGCAGCCAGAGAGCAGTGGGTGGCCCAAGTGGCGACAAGGCGACTAGGAGGTATAGGGCAGGAGCAATTAAGTTATCGTTCTGCTGCACACATTTCTTTGGTCCTTAGTTTTACCATAAACTGTGATGTTCTATAATTCAAAATCGAACCTTGTGAGTGGTTATTTGTTCTGCCCATGTGAAGGGAAGAATCTGATTTGTGGAGTCCCATGCCTGCTCCTGTTCCTTGCTGTGGTCACAGTTTGGTTTTGTACCCACCTCTTGGTCCCTGCCCCAGTATTCTTGCTAGTGCAGCCAGACTAAGTGGCTATGGCCAGGATGAATTATAGGGAAATTCGTTTATCATCGTTTCCAGTAGAATAATTTTTTAAAAATATTACACTCTGGAAAACATGTACAGGCAATTTGGCTTATGAAATTTCTGCTAAAAAAATCAATATAACATCGATGATGTTAAATGTTAAGGTTACTTTTTAAAAACAATATTTCCTTAGATTCTCCAGCACATTCTCTAGCAATTCTTCTATGAATTCTGTAAACGTTCACAGGAGGCTATAGAAAGTGGAAGAGACAATTCACTTTTCAAGGTTAAATTTACTTCTCGGAAGGCCCTCTACTTTATATTCTGCATGTGAACATAATTGCATAGTTAGGAAACACAGACTCAAATATGTTGATTACAATATAATTTCTATCACTTCATATATGAATTGCCCAAGATTTCAACTTCATATTTAAATACAACACATATTCAAAAGAGAAAAAAAAAGTAACGTTTACTCATACTGTTCCTCAGAATTTCAACTGATAATATGTTGATGAAATCAAACTTGGAATTCAAGATTACCTCGAAAGTGTACAGACGCACTTTTTCTTAAAAAAGTAACAACCACCTCAAACAACTGTTTTCTTCTTAAATGATGAGTTAAAAGAAACTGACAATTTGGTTTGTTTATAAATTATAACATAGGCCTGTAATAGGAAAAGCAGAAAAAAATGCCTTAATCTCAATTCCCTTCATATGCCAGAGGAGCTGGAGAAAAGATAACATAAAGCAAGTTCGAACATTTCTTTTGTTTGTAGGTGATGATGGTCCTTAAAATAAAGGCAGTTCCTACCTATATTAGAGCTTTGGTGTACGGATCTGATGACATACCAGTTTTCCAGAGAACAGTCAGAAGGATAAAAGAAATAAAGAAAAGCTCATGCCATTGCTTCTCTCTGTCTTCCTATCTTCAGACATAAGCTTCCACAAGACAAAAGTTGGTGGCATTATACATTCTGTCTTTTTCATATCCTCCTCAGGGTGAGAATGGTCTTTCTTATGTCATTTTTGTTTTTTCAAGATAGTCCTGGATCTTCTTTTTAAGGTATTTTAATTTGTAGAAGAATGTAGCAGGCACTTGGATCGGTTTGCTAGGGCTCACACAGTGGTTTAGAGCTAGCCCTTGTGACAAAGATGGTTTGCTTCAAGACTTAGTTTGTTATATACTTTCTGAATTAGTAGAACTTCAATTTTATTCCAGTGTAATTTGGACATCCAGCAAATTCTGTTTACAGTTTTTCTTAGTTTTTTTTTTCATTTTTATCATGCTTTTTTTTTTCTGAGCACGAGTTATATATGTTCATTATCTAAAATCCAAATATTACAGAAATATGTCTCCTATAATCTTCCCCAAAGACGTTAGTTTAGACCAATGGACTTTTCATTATGTAGCTTAAAACAGTCTAATGATAGTCTGTGTTATGGAGAAACAGAATACTTTAGAAAATTAGAATGTAGTTAGGTTTCTCAGAAATTACCACAAGATATGTGGACCTAAAGTTTCATGTATCTCTTCTGATCCTTCTTAGGTCTCATTCTGAGTCTATTCTCTCCTTATAAATTATGATAGCACCATTTTCAATCCAACATAAAAAATAGCTCCAAGTTCAGGTTCAAAGATCTAACAATACTGTCAGTAGTTGTCCCAAAGAAACTCATTTTGTTTGAATTTAGATTTAGATTTTGGATCATTAAAAATATCTTTAGTTTACCTTCCAAATGATGACCAAAAATATAGACTAAAAAGAAGACATCAGAATTGAAAGAGTTTGGCTTAATATCATTCGTTTAAGGTTGACTAAAGGTTAGTTAAATAATGTTTAACTAAATTATATTTAGTAGTTTTATTATGCTGCTTATGTACAGTACACCTTACCTATCTGGAATTCAGTTAACCAGCAAACTCATCTCCTAAGAACATAGCTTGAAACCAAAACTAAAACCAAAACAGATCACATGAACAAAAGCTCTGTTCCTCATGTGTAGAGGGACTCCCAGATCCTCTGTCAAAGCCAATTGCTCTTATGTAGCACATAATTTTATTAAGTTTTATATAGCCTATGGTTTTAATAAGCTTGGCTATCAGGTTTACGACCATCTTCAAGGTTAGAAGAATCACATTAGGAGAGCGGGGAGTTGTTTCTCCATTCAAGGACATTGGCTACTGTGAGAAGAATTATGTGCTTGATGACAAAGGGAAAAGAATAAAACAAACCTATAAATAACAGAAAAATTTCCGTTGAGATTTGGAATGACAGCTCCTTAAGTCGTCTGTTTTGTGCCCTAAGAATCACAAAAACCTCCTTCACACATCCAAAGTCTTTAAAGAACAATTCATCAGCCTAATTAACCAATTCTTTGCTCTTCTTTGAGGGTTAAATGTCTCTTCTGAGCTCTCTCAATGGTAAGTACTATGGTCCTACTCTAGTCTCCTGTGGGTTAGAAGCGGATTGTCCACATTTTTGACCCTCTAATCTCCTTCTAACTAGCAGCACCACTCCTTCACATTCCTTCTCACTTAGAGCCCAGCCTATCTGGCTGTTTGTATGATATGGTAGAAAGGACACTAACTCTTGAGTCAAACAGATAAAGGTCTGAATCCAGCCCCGCCATTCACAAATTCTATAACCTGGGATGAATTACTTAACTTCTGTGAATTTCAGTTTAATCATTTGTGAATGAGGATGAGGTCTTACTATCATAGGGGTATTGTGAAAATTGAATATGAACATGCATGCCTAACTATGCACAGTATATAATAAGGGTCCATTATGCCATTATAAACTAGTGACCCTCACTCTCCTCTGGTAATCTTCAACTGCTAAATTTCTGATTATTCCAGAATCACGGAAAGCTTTGGCACCTGGCTCACTGGCTTCTTTTCTTTCTCAGTGCTTAAAATCATCCATTCAATATTGCTACCCCATTATTACTTTACTACTTTTCAGCAGCCCATTGTCAGGAGCTGACTTGTGCCTTGGTGTTGGATCTGTCTCACTATTTCCCAGATCTGTTCTACATCTGAGATCTTAAATTCCAACGTATGTTCTTTTGGTTACTGTCTTCTTTTCCTCCACTTTTTCTGTATTTCCTTTCACAAATATAGTCCAATAACTCTAGTCAAATAATTGCTTAATTGTCTTCCAATATACAAAGTCCACTTTCTTACTTTTTTCTCCTGGCCAGCCTACATCTGTTGACCCAAGACTTCAAACATTCATGCACTACTCTCTTCTCTCTTGCCCCTTGTCCTTCTAAGGTACCCCTCTAAAAATGCCTTTTCTATGTACAATCTAACTTTTCTGTTCATACAAATCCTTTATCAGATATATTTGTTGCAAATATTTTCTCTCAATCTATGTTTTGCTTAATCATTTTCTTAAATAGTGTCTTTTCAATGAATAGAAGTTTTTAATTATGAAGTCCAATTACCAAAATTTCTTGTATGGCTAGTACTTTCTATGTCCTGAGAAGTCTTTGTCTACTCCATAGTCATGAAGAATTTCTCATGTATTTTCACTGGAAGTCTAGCTTTTATATTGTGGTTAAAAAAAATCATCTCTAATTATTCCAATTGTGTATTGTGAGAAGTAGGGGAAAATGTCCATTTATTTTTTTCATATACCTATTCAGATTTTTTGGTACCACCCGTTGAAAGACTTTTCTGCCCTCACTGAATTGTTCTGGCACCTTTATGGAAAGCAATTGCTCAGATGTGTGTATCTCTTTATGGATGCTCTATTCTATGATATTAATTTATTTGCCTTTCTTTATGCCAATACTACTGTTAAAAAACACATCTTTGTGGATTTTTGCAAATCTCTGCATGTCTTGTGAGCAGAGGTACTGATGGCCTTTGTTCTAGATTATTTTTTCAAAGATATTTATATAGCAAATAGTCTTGAAAATCAGAGATAGTGTCTCCCTCCAGAATAAAAGGCAGGCTCGTTTATTGTCTACTATAATAAATATAATAAAAATAATGTCTCCCTCCTAGGCAAATGTCAGGCAGGCTCACTGCCTAACATAAAAATATTTGGGTTCCCTAAACTCAGGATTCCTCTCCTGTACTGTGCTCTATTGTGTGTTCAGTTATCATCTGACGCTTTTTGTGTCATCCTGTGGGAACTGCTGCTCAGTGAATTGGCACCAATGCTGATAATCTGGCTATAACTATTGCTGTGAGTAATAAGGTCCTTTATCTCTGATCCTGGAGTGTTACATGCTCTGCCAGCATCCTTGAAAAGTGAGACAGGCTACCGATCCAGCTTATGCTCTGTCTTGGTGAACTTTCCATGTGTATTTGTAAAGAATGTATATTCTCCCTTTGTTGGATGTAGTGTTTTATAAAATCAATTAGTTTACGTAGGTAACTACTATTCAAATCTTCCCTATACTTATTGTCTTTCCATCTAGTTGTTCTATCAATGACTTAGGGAGAAATTTTAGAATAACACTCTATTCACGCTTTTAGTTTTTGCTTTGTATATTTTGAACCTCTCTTCATAGGTGCATACACATTAATGACTGTTATGTCTTTTTAATAAATCGATTTATTTTTAAACTATGAAATGTCCATCTATACTTGTGGTAATACTTCTTGTCTTGATGTCTATTTTGTCTGGTCATTCCATAGCCACTTAAACTAAAAATCTCCAGTGGCTCCTAATAGCCTTCACAATAAATGTCAAACTCTTAATCTTGACATTCAAAATTCTTTATTATCGATGGTCTATGCCTGTCTCTCCATCATTAATATCTTGCAGTTCTGTCACCTGCACTGAATATAGAGCCAAACCAAACTTCTTTAAGTTACTAAAATTTCCTATGCTCTTCCCTCTACTCTAGCTGGCTAACTTCTCTTTATCTTTAGAAATCTCCTGTCTGGAAAAAACTTATTCCCATCCCTTCTCCCAGAGTACACATCCTGGCTTTGCATTAGGCGCTCCATTTCTGAGCTCCTACAATACCTTGCGGTTATCTATAGCATAGTTACTATAAAGTTGTTCTATAATTTTTAATTCTCTTGTCTATCTCTCACACCATAGTATAAGTTCATCAAGAAAAGGAACTTTCCTTTCATGGAGGTGCTCAATAAATGCTATTGAAAGAATGAATTGAGCATGATCCATTAGCTGTTCAGAGAGGATCATGAATCATTAAAAATATTTTAAATTATAGTTCATACGATCCATTTAAGAAGGCATGAAAGTACATAATAGGGCTTAAAAATGCTTCTGTCCAAAATACTTAATGTTTTTAACGTGATGTACATATCCTCAGAAATGCAGAAAACTTGTTATTTAGAATAACATAAGTTATGAAGATTTGCTATGATTTATTGTTTGTTCTATATTTTTAATAACAGTGAAGGCAGCCATTTTTTTTTAATATACAGAGAATAAAAGCGGACAAGATAACCGATCAAGCAAAATTACAGAACACTGTCTAGATTTCTCCTGAAGAGGTCTGTCAAAATTTCTCTTCACCTAAATGCATCTCCTTCAAGAAAGGTAGGTTCCTGACTTTTTGACCAGAGACTAGCAAGTCCTGACCCATTAACTGCTACTTCTGTTGTATAAGTTAATAATAGTCTCCATTTATTATTTGCCATGGTTTTGTGCCTTTACTTATATCAACAAATGAAGAAGTGAAGCAATTTGCCTCAGGTAAAACAGCTTAGAGGTAGTAGACCAGTATTTAGTCTCAGGTCTGTGTGCCTAAGCCTGAAAGTAAATACCTGGAGTACTAGAACCCTTTCTGTTTTCACGCTGTGGACTGTAGTTAACCTAGACACCAGCCCACTTTTGGTGATAACCATGGATCATACACACAGAACTTAGACTAAGTATTGTTGCTAGCTGTTTTCGAACAAAGCCTTCTTACTGGTGAATAAAATCTCCCTATATATTTCAGGTTTTCTATCTGTAACATTTTATTGATAATCATTCCTTATGGGATGAATAAAAATTCTTTGTAATAAAAGTAATGTCTGGTATTTGTAAGATATTATAAGACATTTAGAATAAAAACAAATGTCTTATAAACTCCTTTGAGCTGCTTGAAGAAATGTGTAATATTAAGGCAAATTATTAGCAGTTGAAATGTATTTCCCACAAATCCTACCAGTTGTTTTAAACGCAATCTCATGGTAACAGTTTGTTCAGCCAAGATTAACATAAGCCAATATACACATTTGTAGAAAAATTCAACCCAATTACTTTGAGAATACTGACATATTTTAGATTAAAATGCCAAAAACTCGATTTTCTTAATAATTAGGTTCAAAAATGACATTTTTTAGAGAAAAACTGTCCTTAAAAACACCTCCATGCACTTATGTTACATCTATTATACCAGATATTGAGTTGCATAAAGGGGCAAAAATTAGAAAAGCAACTCATCTCAATAGTTATAGTTCATGTTTTTTTCTAGTTGACATATGAGGCAAGTTGCCTTAAAGGTCATTAGCCACGTGTTCTGCAGATAAATCTCACAACTGTTGCTGTTTAACTTGGCAGGGCTGTAAAATATTAGAAATCTGTGATTGAAATCCTGGAAGTTTTTGCAAAGTCCTAAAACTTAAAAAATTGAACCCGTGGCAAAGACTGTTCACGTTTTTACTGTGTAAAATCAAACAATAGCACCTCCTGGCTTTCCTACCTCCTCAAATACAGCTACGAGCATCCCTTTATTGGCTCAGGGAAACATATCTACCCATATATACCAATTCAATGGGTTTATGTGATTTTTATTGGGACTTTGGGAGAAGGGGAGAAAGCCATCAGAAATCTACCTATTACATTACTTTATTTTGTAGTCGGAAGATTAAGGAAAAAAATAAGAGACTATAAAGCTGAGTGAGTGTTAACAGACCACTTCAATATGAATACTAAGCAGGGACTAGCTAAAATTATTATAATTTCAGATGCTGTCTGCATGGAAAATTTAAACTACACCATGACAGCAAATCAAGAAGAACATTTCAGGAGTTATGTATGCTGATGAGTAGAAGAAGGAAATTTAGGAATAGATCAATAGAGCAAATAGACTTTAACCATCAATATGAAACTTGTACTGGAACTTGGAGTTCTTATTCCATCATGACATGGTACAATCTTTCAGACATGTAGTTCTTGAGTTCTCTCAGCCTGGGACACAATCTCCCTTCTTCTTAAATACCCAGAAGAAGAGTATTCTGTTGATCAAGATCAAGGTCACATATAACTCAATCCTTCATCTAAATGACCATATTATTTCTTGTCTATACCATTAATTTTTACTGCCTTGTGGCTATTCCTGAACTATTACCTCAAAATGCAATTGAATTCTTAAGGTTTTCAGGGCAGAGACTAAATCCTTTGCCCTTGATATACTCCCATATGACTAGTATTGTATATGCATTTTAAAATTCACAGAAACCTGTCAGGTAAACATAGCTGATTGAACAAATGTGTTCATCTCTCTTCTCTCTCCCAAATTTCCAGCCAAATTATAGGAAGGAATAAAAAAGTTACTGATTTATACAATACGGGATAATGAGAATGGGAGAGAAGACAACAGTGGACTAGAAAGATAAAAATTGGGGAAATGTAGCATGTGGATGGAAGAAACACTTAATAGTGTAGGGGAGGATGAATCTTAAAAGCAAGCAGAGGGAGGTAACACAGTGCAAACCTATTCATTTGTCAAACTGTGGAAAGGCTCACACATTAGAGGTAACAGTTAATCACAAGGAGAGGTATTATGGTCTGAATATCTGTGTCCCCACTCCCCAAATTCATCTACTGAAATCCTAACCCCCAAGGTCATGGTATTAGGAGATAGGGCCTTTGGGAGGTCATCAGGTCATGAGGATGAAACCCTAATGAATGGGATTAGTGCCCTTATGAAAAAGGCCCTAGATAGCTCCCATGTCTCTTCTGCCATGTGAGGGTATGAGAAGTCTACAGCCTGCAATCTGGAAGAGGGCTCTCACCGGAATCCAACTATGCTGGTACCCTGCCTCCAGAACTCATGCTGGCACCCAACCTCCACAACTATGAGCAATACATTTCTGCTATTTATAAGCCACCCAGTCTATGGTATTTTGTTATATAACCTGAATGATGAGGGGTAAGATGGAGACTAAAAATGAATGAATTGGTTTAAGATACGAATTAGGATTAGTCAGTCATCTAGGTACCTACCCCGACCCCATGCAGCATGTGCCCAGCCTTCTGCTGCCTCCAGAGGAAATGAAAAATTTGGTTTCAGAAGAAATTTAACCACAAGGACTCTAGGTTTGTGGTTGTCAGGCATAAAGATAGATGTGGGTAAACTGGCTAACTCAAAGCAGAATAGAATAAGTGAAAGTGTGTACCATGAATGATGAGAACACACCCTGCCCCCCTCTCCTGCTCAAATCCCAGAAAGCCAGTGGCCACCTCCTCCCTGAGGCAAGAATTGTTAGGATCTTTCTGTGAGGAAATTGAAGAGCCACAGAGAAAATAACTATACATATTGACATTTCTGTATGACCTAGTAAAAAGGCTAGCTAGCCACCCAAACCCCACAGTGAAGTAAGTGCACGCTCTCAACAAGCTTTGTCCTCTCATGGAGTTTCCAGTAATCCTTAAAGTATATCACCTTCACATATGAATGAGCCATCAAGGATCACCTGCCAGTTGGGGAATTCCTCCAACATGAAAGAGAGCAAAACAAACAGAGAAAAAGAACTTGACAAAAATAGAAGCAACCCAGAAATCAGACAAAGACTCTCAAAACACCCTCAGAGAGATAAAATGATGCTATTCTAATAAAATAAGAACTAGATGCTAAAATAATGAAGTGATTGGACATTAAGAATGAAATCTTAGAAAATAAAAACATGGTATCTGAAATAAGAAAAAAAAATCACTACACTGATTGGAAGATAAAATCAAGGCAAAATCTCAGAAAATACAATAAAAGGCTAAAGGAAAGGAAAAGACAAGAAAAATGAAGGATCAATCCACTAGTTTTAATGTTTAAGTAAAAGATGATCTAGAAGGATAGTATAGAGAAAATGGGAAGAAAAATTCATAACAAAATAATGCAAGACAATTTCCATTAATGAAGACTATGAATCTCCAGATTGAAAGTGACATTCGAAAGGTGCCTGGGTGGCTCAGTCGGTTGAGCATCTGCCTCTTGATTTCAGCTCAGGTCATGATCTCAGTGTTGTGAGATTGAGTGACACATCGGGCTTGGTGCTGAGCATGGAGCCTGCCTGGGATTCTCTCTCTTCCTCCGCCCCTCCCCCCAGTCGTGCTCTCTCTCTCTCTCTCTAAAAAACAAATAAAAACCAAAAAAAAAAAACCCCAAAAACCTGAGGGGGGAGGGAAGAAAGTACCATTCAAGAGACTAGTATAATTAATTAAAGGAAAAAGGAAGAAGGTAATAAGTTAGACCCAAACCAAGGTACTGTCTCATGAAATTCAGACCACGAGAATAATGAGAAAATTCTTCAGTTCTCCACAAAAGAAAACAAACAGGTAACATACAAATTATTAGGACTAAGAATAACATCAGATCTTTCAACAGCCATCTGAAGGAGAAATACCTTAAAAACTGATGAAAATGATTCTCAACCCTCATACTCTATCCACAAACAAATTATAAAGAACTTGAGAGAAAAATACAATGTCACTTTCGAAAAAGTAAGGTCTAAGAACATTTCCTTTCCATTTCCTAATTTTTAGGTAGTGACTCTAAAATGAGGAGTTAAATTCAAGAAAAAGAGGAAAACATGGACTCTGGAAACAGGAGATCTAACACTAGAGAGAACTGAAAGCAGTTCCCCAGATGATGGCCAACCCAAGTGCCAGGATGAGAGAGGTGTGCTGCGAGCCTGGAGAGCAAGTTAAGAGTCGTCAGGGTCACTTCAGGAAAAGCAAAGAACTGAGAAATACCTTGAAAAAGAGGTCCAAGTACGTGGAAAAGTGAAACAAGAGCTGTTGGAAGCTGTGAGAAAAATTTGCAATGGATAATAAAGAAAACTTAAAATCGCTAAAAAAAAAAAAAAGGAATGGGGGAAATGAAATTTGTTTTTTTTGTTTGTTTTTAAAGAATATTTGGAAGAAGATGGGGCCCTCTAGACTGATCTTTGAGCTCACAGTAGCAAGTACTATGGAAGCCTCCAGTTTCCACTCTAGGCAACACTTCAGAGAGGAGAGAGAGGGTGCTCTCATTTTCCACCCATCCTTTAGGGTAGCGGAGATCTTCTTCCAAATATTCTCTGTAAGGGCAGCAATGACGTTACCAGAGGCAAGGCTGAGAATCCCTATTGGGAGGAATCCTTCTATCTCGGTCCTCTAATTCCCCAGGGGAAGTCTTTTCTCCTAACACTTCCGTTATTCTCTACCCGCCCTCCTCATTGGCTCCTCCCCCAGCAAGGAGGAAGGACTTCATTTTATTGGTGGATCTGAGGGAGGGGAGGAACTGGGCATGCCTGGTTCTGCTTTTCCTCTCATCTTGAGAGTCCTTTCTTCAGAGGCTGTGCAGATCGAGGCTTGCTCCTCTGTGCTGTTCCAGGTAGAGTTTCTTTCACTGGGAAGGCTCTTGAATGGGGAAGTCTGGCTGGTTATCCAGTGCTGCCAGTCACTGTGCGGGGTCAGTCTGCCCAATCCTGCAGTTCACAATTAGGGAGCCCATTGTTGCCCCATACCTTCACGCAAGCTTTAGGTAGTAGTAAAAGTGATGCTTTGGTTCCTCCATTGGCCAGCCATCTTGTCCTTAGTTGTTATTTATCGGGTTGAATCTAATTGACCATTAACTCTCTCAGGTATCTGGCTATCATTCCTTCGGTGTTCTCAGTTCTGTAGGATTTTGTGTGGTCAGCTTCGTGGCAGTGTATAAATACCATATATGCTAATTCTAAATTTAATAACCTTGTATCAAATTCTTCTTTGCATTCTTGGTGTAATAAGTCAATTACATAATGAGAAAATGAAGAGATTAAGTTAAATTTCCTTGATTTGCAAGTTACCCACATTGAAAATATAAAAGTTATCAATTGAAATATAGAATAACATTTTGTTTCTCTCCTGAGAAAATATGAAAGTGAGGAATATGAGGATTCAGTAAAGTGAAAGGTTGACAAAAATGATGTCTACTTTCCTATTGTATCCTAGGAGAATGAGTTCAACTCACATTAGGAATTGACTTATATAACAAATGTGCTTTGTAACATAAAATTATTGAGTATTTTCTATGTGCCAGGCAATGTTTTAATGCTAGGGATAGAGTAATCAACAAAACAAGCAAAAACCCCTACCCTTTTGGAGTCTTTCCTTCCTTATTTCTTTTTTCCTTTTTTCCTTTTTCTGCTTTATTGAGGTATAATTGCCAAATGAAATTACTTTCTCATGGACAAGGCAGATAATGAACCATAAATAGGTCAAATATGTAGTATGTTAGAAGGCAATGAGTGTGATGGGGAAAAAAAATAAATAGGAAAGTTGAATATGGAGTGTTGAGGTTACAGAGTATTCCTGGAAACAGGGTTGGTTGGGGTAGGGGCTGGACTAGGAGCAAGGTTTGCTGGGGGTGGGGAGCTGAAAGATGAGAATTGGAAGTCTTTAAAGACCTGGGTATGCCATGATTCCTAATCAGGTAAGTGAACTTTATAGTGGAGACATCAAAGCCAAGGTAAGGAGGTTTTAGTAATATTACTCTGATGACCTTGTAGTTTTGAATAGGGTAGGGTTGGGGGTAAGAAATTGACTTTGTGCATGACTGTATCCAAATTTGTTGTGGTTTGGCATAGGCACTTAACCTTCTAATACTTTGACCTCTGGTAATTCCTCTCCTCAGTTTATCTAAATTCCATTCCCCCTTTAAGGCCTAGTTTGAGTTCATGTGTTCTGTGTGGCTTTTAAAATAGTTTGTTCATTCCAATTCCTAATGATCTCTCCTCTCTATGATTTATTGCATTGAAAAGAAAACTTTTTTTTTAGATGTTCACGATGGTTGCACTTTTTTCTTTGTTGTTATTGAAGAATTGCAAAACCAGAGGACATGTATTTTAATTCCTTTATATTGCTTCCCAACATGCTGCAAGTGTGCTTGGCGCTCTGTTTTATTATTGATTATCCTCATGATGATATTTGTGAAATCAGGTCACCTGCTCGCTGGAATTCTTTCCTGGGCTCTATAACACATACATAACAATGTTCAAATCCTTTAAATACCCTCAGCCTATGCTTATAGTTTTCTCTCCTGTCATTCTGTGCCATTTCCATGTTTTAAATAGTGAGGTTCTGAAAAGATAAACATTCAGCCAAATTTGTCATGCTCCCATCACCCAAGCTGCCAACCTCTTCCTCTGACTCTTACCTATCTGAGATACTTGGATGTTTTTTTTCTTTTTCTTTAAACAATTTAATTGATGCATAATTTCCATATTATAAAATTTATCCTTTTAAAAGTGTGCAGTTTGGTGAGTTTTAGTATATTCACAGAGTTGTGCAACCATATATCTATTTGCCGAATACCTTTATTGAGCTAAAAGAAACCCTGTGTTGTCAGTCACTATACACTGCTTCCCTTTCCAGTTCCTGACATTTACTAGTCTACTTTCTGTCTCTATGGACTGGCTAATCTGGACATTTCATGTAAATGGAATAATACAGTATGTGGTCTTTTCTGTGTGGCTTCCTTAACATGGCATAATCTTTTCAAGATTTATTCATGTTGCAGTACTTACCAGTCCTTTTAATGGCTGAATAATATTCCATTGTATGGATGTACCACATTTTGTTTGTCCATTTATCACCTGATAAACACTTGAATTGTTTCTACTTTTTGATGATTTTGAATAATGCTGTTTGTGGATATTTGTGTACAAGTCATTGCATGAACATATGTTATGATTTTTCTTGGATGTATACCTTGGAGTGGAATTGGTGGGTCCTATGGCAACTATATCCTTAACAGTTCTGAGGAACTTTTGAGGAACAGTTCTCTAAAGTGGCTGTACCATTTTATAATTGTACCAGCAATGTATGAGGGTTTCAATTTCTCCATATTCTAGATAACATTTGTCATTGTCTGTTTTTTTTTTTTTTTTTTTTTTAATTTTAGTCATCTGAGTAGATATGAAGTGGTATTGTTGCAGGTTTGATTTTACTTTCCGTGATGGCTAATGATGATATTGGGCATTTTCTCATGTGTTTATTGGCTATATATATATATTTTTTCAAGACATATCTATTCAGATCCTTTGCCTATTTTTCAATTGAGTTGTTTGTATTTTCATTATTGAGTTGTTAAGATTTCTTTTTATATTTTAAATACAAATTTCCTATTAGGTATATGATCTACAAATATTTTCTCTAATTCTGTGGGTGATGTTATCACTTTTTTGATGCTGTTAATTGAAATGTAAGAGTTTTTAATTTTGATGAAGCCCAATTTATTTATTTTTCCTTTGTTGTTTGTGTTTTTGTTGTCAGTATTTAAGAAACTTTTCCTTACCCAAGATCACAAAGTTTTATTCCCATTTTCTAAGAGTTTTACAGTTTTAGATCTTATATTTACGTCTATGCTCAATTTTGAGTTAATTTTTGTATATGGTGTGAGGTAAGGATCCAAATTAATTTCCTTTGTGTGGATAACCAGCTGTCCTTGTACCATTTGTTGAAAAGACTGTTCTTTCCCCCCATTACAGTGTCTTAGCACCCTTTTCTAAAATCAATTGATCATAAATATATGGTTTTGTCTTGTTTATACGTCTGTCTTTAAGCCAATGTGACAAAGTCTTGATCAGTATAGCTTAGTAGTAAGTTCTGGAATATGAGACCTCCAACTTTGTTTTTCTCCCAAGATTGTTTTGGCTATTCCAGGTCCCTTGAATTTCTAGATAAAATATAAGATCAACTTGTTAATTTTTAAAAAAAAGCCAGTTGGGATTTGATTAGTGATTACATTGAATCTGTAGATCGATTAAGGAAGTATTTCTATCTTACTAATAATTGTCTTTCAATCCATGAAAATGAGATGTTTTTCCATTTATGTAGATTTTCTTTAATTTCTTTCAGTAGTGCTTTAGTTTTCAGAGTACATGTATTTAATTTCTCTTGTTATATGTATTAATTGTTATTTTTGTGTGTGATGCTATTGTCAATGGAATTTTCTCAATTTTGTTTTTAAGGTGTTCATTGCTAGTGTGTAGAATTCCAAATGATTTTTTAATATTGATCTTGTATTCTCCAATTTGGCTCAACTTGTTCATTAGTTATAATTTTTTTGTGGATTCTTTATGATATTCTATATACGAGACCATATGATTTGCAAAACAAAGATGGTTTTGCTGCTTCTATCCAAATCTGAGAGTCCTTTATTTGTTTTACTTGTCTGTTTGCCCTGGATAAAACTTTCAGTGTTGAATATAAGTTGTGAGAGCAGATATCTTTGTATTGTTTCTTATTTTAGGGGGACAGCATTCAGCTTTTCACTATTAAGTATGATGTTAGTTATGGGTTTTCTGTAGACATCCTTCAAAAGGTTCAAGAAGTTTCTTGTATTCTTAGTTTGTTAAGAGTTTTTTCTTAGGAAAGTGGTTGGGTTTTATTAATTATTTTTTCTCTGTTTATTGAGATAATCACGTGGTTTTGTCCTTCATTTTATTAATTAATCTCATGCATTGTACTGATTTTTGGATGTTAAACCAACTTTGCATTCCTGGAATAAATCCTACTTGGCCATGTTGTGTGATTTTTTTTTTTTAAATATTACTGGATTCATTTGCTAGTATTTTGTTGAAGATTTTTGCATCTGTATTCATTAACAATACTGGTCTGTAGCTTTCTTTAATTGTGACATCTTAATCTAGTTTTGACATTATAAAACAAGTTCTTTTGTTGGGAAATGTCCTCTCATATTTTTTGAAAGATTTGTAAGAATTGGCAATAATTTTTCTTTAATTGTTGGGTAGAATTTATCACTGAAGTTATTTATCTAGGTGTGGGCTTTTTTAAAGCTTTTTGTTAAAATTGAAGTATAATTGACATAAGATGTCATATTAGTTCCAGGTATACAACACAATAATTAGATATTTGTATACAGTGTGACATGATCACAATAAACCTAATAACCATCTGTCTCCATACAAGGTTGCATGTTTTTTTTCTTGTGTTGAGAAATTTTAAGATTAACTCTCTTAGCAACTTTAAAATATGTGATACAGTATTATTCCCTATAATCACCATGTTGTACATTTCATTCCCATGACTTATTTTATAATTGAACTTTTGTACCTAGCTCCAAACCCATTTTGTTCCCTCCAGTGGCTGCTAGGCTGCTAGTTTTCATAGGTTTTAAGACTACTCACTGGTGTAAAGACCTATCATGCAGCTGGGAGAGAGAAATAGGAATAACACAAATTCAAATGTCACAAAGTTTATTGTTCTTGATATTTAGCCATTTTTCTTGAAGGAACACTCCTCAGATTGTTGAAAGCCTTTGGTTACTTTACATAGTTACAAAAAAGTTGATATTTGCAATTTTTTCCCGTGTTCCCATTTTTTCAGAGGCACTTACTCTCCCATTCTAGAAGTGCTTCTCTTGGGTGTTCTTTTTTTTTTTTAATTATGTTATGTTAATCACCATACATTACATCATTAGTTTTTCATGTAGTGTTCCATGATTCATCATTTGTGTATATTGGCTGTTCTTTTTAACCACTTTTGCACAGAGCCAGAAAGAAGTCCAAGCAAAGACTTAACAGCTAGCTAAACATATGTAAGCCATAGACACAGACGAGAGAAGACCAACTTGCATACACTTTTCTTGAACATTGAAAATTTTTGTTTACAAAAAAATTAAACTTTTTCCACGTGTCAAGTTTTGTGCCATGGTGAACAAAACACAGTCTTGGCTTTTTTTTTTTTTTTTTTAGTGGCCAAAGGATAAAGTAACTTTGGATCAGAAAGATGATACCAGGCTAACAATTTTGAACTTGCAAGACATAAGGAAGAAGTGGAAGATTCCAAAGAGAAAAATATAACAGGGTCTGATAAAGGGTGTGTTGTCCATCATGATCATGATTGAATGTAGCATTGTAGAAGCCAGAAGAATCAAAGTAGCACATTGCCATTTGATATAGTTGCTTTTATGCTTTTATGCTTATCAGAAGTCTTTTGAGGTAATGTGAAGGGAACATATTTTTCTACCTTGTTTTTTCTAATCATAGATAAGGAAAAGTTTAGACTTTAAAAGATGAAGATGTGATGGTGAAATGCAAAACATTGGCTCTACTGATATCACCTAGAGTTAGTCAACCCATGTGAATTCAGAAATGTCTCAGATATGTGACGGCCGTAATTTTAACACTTTAATAAGCCTCATCCACAAACATGAGAAAAAGTTGTTTTTTTTTTCCTTTTTAAAAATACAAGATGAATTAAACAATGAATAAAAGAATCTTGCCCAGCAAACAGTCCATTTCTGTGCTTTCCCAAAATGTGAAATACTCAATTCTAGACATTACTCTTTCCTATGGTATAATTCACCTATGGAATTTAAAATCTTTTGCAAGCACTAATGGAGAGAACCATTTATTTTTAATTTCAATTTTGCTCCTGTTTCCATACTGCAAAGTGAGTCTGGAGAGAATCATATGACCATGTTGGTTGGTCTCACTATTACTGGTTGTCTCTGAATGTAGTTGTGTCTCATAGTTATTCAATTGTCTCTTATTCATCCAAGTTGACTCCCTTGCACATTTATCTCATTTGACCTTGTAATCTTCTTCTGTTCTGCCAAGCTTGTATACTCATCCCTGATGGTTTAATTGTGAGCAGACATAATTGATTATTAAGGAAATGGTATATATATATTATGAAATTTCCCAACTTTGTTTTCTTTTAAGCTATCTTTGTGCTTTTGTGCATCATCTAAACTGTCTTTGCTGTTTTATTTATCTTCTAATTTTTCCTGTTTCAAAAGAAAGTGTGTCCCTCTTCCTCTTCAAGGCTGGTCTACTTCTTGTGTCTAAGATCCCAATACTGCCATCTATTTTTGGACAATGTTTAACAACCACTTCCTCTTGCATTGTTATTTTTACCATCTCCTTTTGCATTTACTTTCTCCTAGACCTATACATTTTATGAAATTTCCTAAAATATAAACAAAGAAGTACAAAGAACCACTAGCTCAAAAATGTTCCCTTCCATTGTTTCATTTTTTTACTTTCTTTCATGGACTACACTCATTTTTAAGGACGTGTTATTTTCTGATCACAAAAGTATAGTATATGTATAGTTCAGAAAACTTGGAAAACAAAGAGTTCAAAGGGAAAAAATTACAATAGAAAAAAGTTATTAACATTTTAGAGTATAGTCTTGCATTATTTTTCTGATACTGCAGTTTTTTTTCTGTGATAAACATCATACTATTCATTTTATATATATGTCTCGTAGTGCGTATTACAGATTGCAATACATTGGAAACATTTTCCCACATCAGTTTTTTTTCCTACAATTTGATTTTAATGGCTTTATAGCCTGCCATTGTATAAAGGTACCAAAACTTACTTGGCAAATTAATAAATTTTCATATTGTTATTGGAAATTATATTGTATATTTATTGTTTACTTTTTTATTGTTTGTCTCCCCTACTACTTCTATGGAAATAGGAAACTTGATTGTCTTATTTCCCATTGTTCAGTGTCTAGAGCAGTTTGGGTACACAGTGCTCACTGAATGGATAGCTGTTTGTTGTATGAGTTAGTATATCAATACATAATTAAATTATTTCTTATTTTTAATATTGTAAATGATAGTGCAAGAAAATTTTATATATATATATTTTTATCACCTCTGGCTGTGTTTAACATTTTCTCTTTTTGTCTTTAGTTTTCAACAGTTTTAATATATGTCCAGCTATTTTCTTTTTTTTTTTTTTAAGATTTTTTATTTATTTATTTGAGAGAGAGAGAATGAGAGAGAGAGCACATGAGAGGGAGGAGGGTCAGAGGGAGAAGCAGACTCCCTGCCGAGCAGGGAGCCCGATGCGGGACTCGATCCAGGGACTCCGGGATCATGACCTGAGCCGAAGGCAGTCGCTTAACCAACTGAGCCACCCAGGCGCCCTGTCCAGCTATTTTCTTTTGTGTTTTTATATTTATTCTCCTTTGTGATCTCTGAACTTCTTGGATCTCTGGTTTGATGTCTGTCATCAATTTGGGAAGATTCTCAACCATTATTTCTTTACATTTTTTTCCCTGCCATGTTCTCTCTGTCTTCTGGAATTTTGATTACACATATGGATTGTTTGATATTGTGCCATTTCTCTTGGATGCACTGTTTTTTTTTTCACCCATTTTTCTTTTTGTTTTATTTTGTTAATTTCTTTTGACTTACCTTAAATTTCACTTATTCTGTTTTCTGATGGGTCAGGTCTGTTGTTGAGCCCACTGAAGCCATCTTCATCTATGTTAACTTCTGGCATTTTCATTTGATTTTTTTTGTTATGGGTTCAGTTTCTCCCCTGAAATTACTATCTGAATTTGCATGTTGTCTACCTTTTCTACTAGAGCTTTTTATATATTAATCATAGTTATTTTTTAATTCCTAGTGTGTTATTTCCAATATCTATATCATATCTGAGATTGGGTACGTTTGTTGCTTTGCTTTTGACAATGTATTGTTTTTTATTTGCTTTTTTGGATGTCTTTTAAGTTTTTCTTGGCATATGGACATCTTGTGAAGGATAGCAAAAACTGTGGGGTGCCTGGGTAGCTCTGTTGGTTAGGTTAAGTGTCTGCTTTTGGCTCAGGTCATGATCTCAGGGTCCTGGGATCAAGCCCTGCTTCTGTCTCTCTGCTCAGCGGGGAGTCTACTTCTCCCTCTCCCTCTCCCTCTCTCCCTGCTCCTGCTCTCTCTCTCTCTCAAATAAATAAATAAAATCTTAAAAAAAATGGATAGCAAAAAATGAAATAAATAATTTTTGTGCCTGAAGATGATGTAACAACTTTTTTTTTTTTTTTTCTGACAGGCCTTTAGTATAGAAGGAAGTTAGGTCAGTTAGTTAGGAGTTGAGCTCTGTTTGCATTTTGTTGTTGCTATGGTTACCTTCTGTATAACACCAACTTCAAATCCTTTAGCATTATCTTATGCTCAGGGTGGGGACTGGTTTGCCAGAAAGATTTCCTGATGGCTGCTCCACCCTCTGTTTTATTTATTTTTTTAATTTTTAATTTTTAATTTTTTTTTCACCCTCTGTTTTAAACCTTACCTTCAGAGAGGGCCTCCCTCCATGATCTTGTTCCTTTCCCAAAAGTACCCTGATGTTTCTTGTTACTCAACTTTAGTTGCATCATGGTAAGGGTGTGTGTGTGTGTGTGTGTGTGCGCACGCGCATGCACGTGCGTGGTGGTGGTGAGTATTTTCTGTTGTTCTGATTAAGATTTAAACAGGCATTGTGTCCTGGGTCCTGGGAGTCTCATGGGTCATCTCATGATGGGTCATCTCATGATGTCTCTCACCCAGCTGGAGAAGACCTTTACTGGTCTGGGATCAGTACTTGTTTCTGCCCCTCCCCTAAGGGTAAAGAGCTTTTTCCTATTCCAATCCTTTAGCTAGAATGGGTTTTCAACAATGCCCTAAAATAAGGGAAACAGATTTCCCTCTCTCCCTTTTTCAATAGTTTTAAGCCCTTTGATTCTAGGAGAGAGAGGAGAGAGGGATCCAAATCGGGTTTTGTGCTTTCCCAGGGGACTGTTCCCTTCCCAGGACTGCATTTCAAGGAAGGCTTTCTTAGTACTCTCACCGGTGTTTTTGCAAGCATTTGGGAAGGTCTGTAGAGACTGGGCTTGCAAGTGGGTGCAAGTTCCCCTATGTTTGCAGCCCCCGGGGTTCTGTGTTCTCTGGCTAGCCCATATTCAGCCTGTAGCTATTCTTTAAATATTTTAGTATAATTCTTATTACATGTGTCTAGCAGCATCTACCCCAGGTCAGCAAGTTCTTGCTTTCTGTCTTTGGAGGGCATTTCCTTAGGTTTCATGTTAGTTTGTTCCTCCCCTGCAACCTCAACTAATGATGGGTTCAAGTATTAGAGATTTTCCATCATTTTATTGTTATGTACTCAGTGTGAGATTACATGGAGCTTAAATATTGAGCCACCACACCTTGAGTATAGAATTGAAGCAGATAGTGAAGCCATAAGGACTCAGGCAGGATAGCCAATCTATCCAGTTGTTCTATTCATAGCACTTGGCTTTTGAGGTGCTCCCAAACTGAAAAGTCTTATACCTTTTCCAGTAGAGGAGACACATCTACATGTAAGAAGTTGGAAGAATGATTCTGAGCCTTTTTAGAGTAGCAACAATGTAGTAAAAGAGTTGGATTTTCAATAATTCTTGTTTTCAAGTGCCTTTGATAGATGATTTTTTAAAAACGAAGAAGAAAACTGCTAAAAAGACAGCTGAGCTCAGAATAGTGCTGAGCTGGCCAGCCCAGTGATCTCATATCACAGCATCCATTTACCTATAATCTTAAAGGGTATTTGATCAATTCAGCATTGTTAACATGTAGTAAGACTGCTAACTTTTTGGCATGTGCATTTATGTCATCTGGTTATACAAGCATGGAGCCCTGTTGATCAGATGATGGTACAGCTGCTATTTATTGTAAATTTAGCCATCTCATTATAGGTGAATGAAATTCAAATCGTCAGAGTGTCAAGTACAATAAAAGCTTTATCTCCTTTCCTGTCCTTCCTGCCAAATACACACGACAAACACATTTCACTTTAGGAAAAGACTTAAAAGTACTCTGAAGTGCAAACTATTCAAAGGTCTCCAGTTTCTACAGAAAGAACACGTAACAGCAAGGCAATTGCAAATCAGGCTAATCTTCAAGGTAATAGGATACTCTTTAAATCTCTTAAACTATCTCTTTTGTATATAATACTACAGAATTGTCAGGAGAAGAGAAAGGAGAATCCCATAGTACCTTTGGAACTTAAGTGTTAAAAATCATATTCATTTTATATTCAATCACTTTAAAATGCAGCTCCCTAAATCCTGATCTGTAAAGTTTTCTTGATGGGATTGTATTGCCACAGAACGCTGCCAATGACACTGCTTAAAGAGTAGTCTTCTTTGTTCTACCTGCTCTCTCACCCTTTTCTGTCACACCAAGGCTCTCCCTCTGTGCCTTAAAAATTCTATACAAACTCATCATTTTTATACAGCTTTCACAGATACATGGCCCCAGGACCTGGTCTCTGAGCAACAGTATAGCCCTCATGTCTGATTCTTTGCACAGCTGAAACTAGCTGTGTGTTTTAGTATGTGTTTTTATATACTTACATATTTATATTTATCCTGCCTGACACTAAGTGATATGCTTTTCAAATACAGAGTACATATCTACTCCCCTCACACTTCTCTACATTATCTGGTATACTGCTCTTCTTTGTAGTGTGCGTTCGAATTAGATATAAAGTCAAGCTCTGAAAGTACAGACATTGTGAAAAATCTTACTAGCCCACTATAACTGCAAACTGGCTGGGGTATAATATGCAAAGGAAGGATGCCAGTTTTTCTTGAGCACAGGATTAGGGGCAGGCAACAATTTAATGTATATATTTCTCTTAAATTCAGCTATCTATCTATATCTACCATGTGTGTGTTTGTGTGTAATATAATGTATGTGTAATTATTCTAATTTTTATATATAGGAAAAAATGAGCCCAGAAATTAATAAATTTGCACAAGCTCACACAAGTAATGCTTTGAAGAGAGAATTTATTTATTTATTTATTTTTTAAAAGATTTTGTTTATTTATTTTGGGAGAGCGAGCAAGCAAGTGAGCATGAGTGGGGGAGGGGCAGGGCCAGAAGGAGAGAAAGAACCTCAAGCAGACTCCCTGCCGAGCATGGAACCTGATGCAGGGCTGGATCTCATGACCCCAAGATTATACCTGAGCTGAAACCAAGAATCTGATGCCCAACCGACTGAGCCCAGGCGCCCCTGAAGAGAGAATTTAAACACAGGAGTATTTGCATATAAAGTCAATGCTGTAGTCAACCACTGACTCTCCATATAAACTTACCAGTAATTATCTTGACTTCCAAATGGGATCCCTATGCAGTGAATAACTCATTGACTGCCCCCAAGGTAAGACCTTGGCATCCTTGTTTAAGTACCAGTTTTAGAAAGAAACCATATCAGGGTACCAATTCTAGGATGATCTTCTATTGATCTTATTATTGAGACCTGATGGGTGAAAAAGTCCACCTGGGTTTAGAAATATCTGCTAAAAATAATACTTAAAGGTATTACTGCATTGGGTCTTTGGAAATAGAAATGTTAGTTGACAATAATTAATACTGATTTACTAAATAGCTGTCCTAGACACACGTACAGTATCCTTTAACTAGGATGGAAAATGCTATTTAAAATAAGAGCCAACTGCAGAAGCTTTTGTATATAAGGGGAGCAACCAGATTCCTATTGGAGAGATGACCTTTTGTTTGGAAATGGAAGAGATGACTGACAGATATGACAGATTCACTCTTCCTGTATTCATGGTCTAAACCAGAGATTTGGGAGCACCTGAGAAACTTTAAAAATTCTGATGTCAGGGACTAGGACCCAGGCATCAGTTTTTAAAGCTCCCAGGTGATTCCAGTGTACAGCAAATTTGGAAAACATGCTTCTAGAATCTTGCTTCTCAAAGTGCAGTCCTGGGTGCTTATTAGAAATGCAGAATCTTGGGCCCCACCTCAAGTCTACTGAATCAACGTCTGTATTTTAACAAGCTCCCCCAGTGGTTTCTTTTTTTTTTTTTTTTAGATTTATTTATTTATTTATTTGTCAGAGAGAGAAACAGAACACAAGCAGGGGGAGAGGCAGGCAGAGGGAGAAGCAGGCTCCCCGCCGAGCAAGGGCCCCGATGCGGGACTCGATCCCAGGACTCTGGGATCATGACCTGAGCCGAAGGCAGCCTCTTAACCGACTGAGCCACCCAGGCGTCCCCCCCAGTGGTTTCTATGCACATTAAAGCTCAAGAAGCACTGGGCTAGAAAAGTTTTCAACTCAAGATGTGCATTAGAATCACCTGGGAGCTGTTAAAATATGATATTCTGGCCTCACTCACAGTGATTACAGTCCATTTGGTGTAGGGTGGGGACTGGACATTGTTTATGCTGTATGCTTCTCAGGTTTCCAATGTGCAGTTACGATTATGAAGTAGGAGGCAAAGCTAAGCACTGAATAACTTTACATAAAAGAGAATCTAGAGGTTTAGGTAGCCTGGAAGATAGAGATTAGGGACACTAAAAAAAGGGGAAGTTTAAAGATGCTTATGGTGGGTGATGCAGCAATGTGTTGGGAATGGGGGCTCAGAGAGGAAAGATTTTTCCAGTGAGAAATTTCCATGGTGGTGGGGAAGGAAGAGTAGAGATTGGTTGAAGGACTTTAAAAACACAGATGTGTAATATTCAATTTTAGGTTGTTGGTTTTTTTTTTAATTAATTAATTAATTAATTAATTAATTAATTTGACAGAGAGAGACACAGTGAAAGAGGGAACACAAGCAGGGGGAGAGGGAGAGAGAGAAGCAGACTCCCAGCTGAGCAGGGAGCCCGATGCGGGGCTCGATCCCAGGACCCTGGGATCATGACCTGAGCTGAAGGCAGACGCTTAACGACTGAGCCACCCAGGCGCCCCGGTTGTTGGTTTTCTTACGAAGCAAAAGAGGTGACAATGAGAACATCTGACTCTAGTAATTACCACAATTCTTGTGACATGTGTAAAATCCTCACAAGATTATGAAGGATGGAGTTTTGAGCTATTTAAAATATAAACTACAGGAAGAGTAACCCCAGAAAGTTAGAGAACTTAGAGTTGGAGGCATCATCTTATCAGTCATAGGGGAAACAAACACATTGTATAAAGACAGTTTGTCCTTTGAACAGCAGCTGTTTCTACTGCTTCAGGAATGAGTAGTACCTCTCTAGCTTGAGTCTAGGTTGGTAACTTATTCTGGCTTTTTGGTTATCTAGCCTTCTCATTACTCACTCATGCTGCCTCCTTCTTGAGATCCATGTTGTTCTTTTAGTCAGAGGATCTTTCTCATGTCTAGTTATTAATGCATGAAGACTTTTCATCTAACTCTTTGTCTCTGGTTCTTTATCATTATATCCAGACACTCCTAAGCAAGGAAGAAATTTTTCTGATTGCTGAGTGCAGGATACATCCCTTTTAAATAAGGAGACAGAAACAAAACAAAGCCAAACGACAAACCGAGAATTCTCTCTCCTTCTGAAATAAGAGGGGTCATTTATCTACGCTTAACTAATTTCAGAGGGAAGTGTGAAAAACTCCCCTTGAGGCATCCATGTCATCTGTGTTAAGCTTGGGGACACATCCACACTCAGTGTGGCTGTATCTTGTACCTAAGACATTTAAACCAAAGGGAGTATTAGGTGTAGTAGTGAGAGCTTAAGTTATTGAGCAAGCAGATTCTCAAGGGAGGAAATGCTTTACCTCATTTCATCTAACCTCCTGTCTCTCCTTTCTGAAAGAAGGAAAAATGGACAAGAAGTAGTTGTGGAGGATTTTGTGTCTCAAGTGTAACATGTTTGATAAAAGTGCTATTTTTCTGTGTACATCTTACCTTGGACTGCAAAATAAGCAGGGCTTCTTTGGGGCTTTTGCTCTGGCAGTGAAGTAGCAATGTAAAAAACTGGAGAATGACCAAGGCTGAGAGTGGTCAGTCTGAGCAAGGGCAAGTGTAAAAGGAAAATCAGAGTTGAAATAAGGTAAAGTGATAATACCAAGGTACCCCACTGCCTTATCTATCGGGTAGAATATCATTTTCACTATTTAATATTTAGCAGAAAGTATCTTTAAATAAGAACACAGCCCATGCATGAATCTCATACATTTTGCTACTTAGTAGAGTAGAACCACATTTTTTCTTTGTGAGTCAATATGCCATAAAATGACTAAAATTAATTTCCCCCCATCAATCTTTACTTCATGTTAGGTTACAGACAGAGAGTGAGCAAAGGATATCTAGGAAACCAGCCCAGGGTCAAAGGAAGAAACTGATTCAGTAATTGGAGCAGTAGTCTGAGGTC
Organism: Leptonychotes weddellii; assembly: GCF_054177405.1. Lineage (NCBI taxonomy): Eukaryota > Metazoa > Chordata > Mammalia > Carnivora > Phocidae > Leptonychotes > Leptonychotes weddellii. The sequence goes on from NC_138369.1 coordinate 141,774,699, forward strand.
ATTTAGTATAGAGGCTGCCCCCCATACCATTGGACTTACCACATAGGGAAGAGATGCTAAAAACTGGCAATTAGAATAGACTAGTAGGTGGGAGGAATTCAGTGAGTTCAGTGTAAAGTCTGAAGTCCTCAATGGTCTTGAGATGTTCAGAACATCAGCATGATGCTCATGATAAGGACTCTTTGTTACCAAGAAAAGGGTCCTATTCTCTGATATGAGCAGGGAGGAGAATTATACATCTCAGCCAGACTTTCAGCAAAATGATTACATTGTTTTGTAATGGGATTTAAGGGGTTACATTTTCATTATTGTAGATATTCACTTATTTGGAAGACCTTCCTGGGACATCAACTGAATAGCTAAGGTGTCATGATACAAACATGGAGTTTTCTCTTAGTTACCAAATAACATGCTTCTTCCTTATCTAATACACTGCTTGCATCTGTCCTTTTAACCTTGTATTAATATCACCATTGAAGGTTAACTTAAAGTTACATTTTTTGGTTGCTTATTAAAATATATTGGCATGATCGTCCCTCTCTTCCCTTCCCTTAATCATGCACTGAGCCCACTTTCCTCTCCCCATACACTTCTCAAACCCTGATCAAACATAATTTGATCAGAATGCTCCCCTACCTTCTCTTTAGCTTGTCTGCTCTGTTTCTCATCTTTTTTATTGAAACTAACACCTAGACAATTTGTTTCTCGGTCATTGTCATTGCTCACCTCCAATTTTAGCTCTCCAGATGGTATCACACTTCTCTCTCAACACATGCAACTAATTCAGCCACTCGACATGTTTACTCCTCACATTTATACAAAACACATTTAAACATTCACTTTTCATTTGCATCTGCATTTCATACTGTTTCGAAAAAAAGAACTCACACAAGAGAAGCATCTGCCAGAGCTCCAGTTCTTGCAATTTCATTGTGCTTCTTTTCTTCTTTTTTCTTCATTTGGTAATGAGGGGAACTATAACATGGTTATGTAATACTTGGCTGACCATGTCAAACAAGGTACCAATATTTCCTTAAATTTACACCTATGTAAATATCTTTGAGAGTGATCTTTATGTGTGTGTGTATTCCACATGGATGGATGCACACGGTCACGTATAGAGCATGTATTTATAACAAGGTTCGAAGATTGGCAGCTTAACTGCCAATTCCTATCAGACAGGAAACAAACCAGTCTCTTTAGCACAAAACCACCAAAGAGACAGTGCTGTCTGGCAGTTGCTTTCAGGTGAATGATCGATTGTTCCTTTGCTTCCAGTTCTACTAGTGAAATTTCCACTGTGGACCAGAAATCCTCTAATGCCACAATTTACCCTTTCAGTACTTTCACCCTCTCGCCCAGGCAGTAGATTTTATCTTAAGCACTCAGGAGGTTTTCTTTCACTTAATTGTATCCATATAATAATTTCTTGGTCTCTAACTTCAGCATTTGCTCAAGTGTATTTAAATAACAGCAGATGATGCTTGCCGGCAGTGTAGGGGTAAGAAGACAGGCTGGTTTGGTAGCTAAGCAACAGGCCTAGAAGTGATAATTTATAATCTGCATTGCTTTGTGACCCTCAGCCACTTTTTTGCCTAGTTTCATTTCTGGTAAGATGGGGCTAGTAGGCTGATAGTGGGTATTTAGATGACTTCTATTAGATAAATAGACAAAAAATATTAGGTACTTCTTAAATCACAGAATCCCATTTTCCCTCTAACCTGCAGTGAAACTTTCTTAGACTGTGGGATTTTGTAGTTAAGGCTCCCTTTGTGGCTGAAATATATCTAAAAGCCACTCTACGTGTCATTGGTTTTCCCCTTGAGATGTAGGTTAACCATTGATTCTATACGCTACTAACCTCACCATATGTGACCTCAGGAAATTGATTAACCTGTCTCCTCCTTCAGGCTACTATTGCCCCCATGCAATAAAATAAACAAATCAATCTTTTTTATGTACTTTCTTGTATTCATTTGTCTTTCAAAGCTCCTCAGTTTCTCTTTTCCCAGCTCTGCAATTATTCAGAGCCCATGTAACCTGTTGGCTGGAAGCTTTACCTCCACTCCCTTTCCTGAGATATGAAAAGCTTCTCTTGCTTGGTAAACAAAACCTATTAGTAAGAGTTTGTGTTACAAGTATCTATTATACTGAAAAAAAAAAAAACCCACAAGAAAAAACCCCGCCAACCCCCCAAGTATCTATTATACTATAATATCTTGGCTTAGAAAACAATTTACCATTAGAAATGCAGGTACAAGAATTTTCGTGAGGGATTTTTAACACATCACACTAATGGCATTAATAGAGCTAGGACACACCACCTTGGTCAGAAGGGAATACAAACAGTGCCCGCTGCACTTTTCTCCTCAGGAAATTCTTGTCTTGTAGCTCCCAGTGCCTGACAAACATGGTAATGTGTCTGTAAATTTCAACCGACAGAAACACATCAGGTAATCAGCAACCTCAGAAAGTAAACAAAGCTGAGCCACTGAGAGTGATCCCCCAGCAGCCAGAGGGGTTCTTGGAGGTGGTATTAGGAAAAGCACACCCAGACAGGAAGGAACACGGAAGATAATTCTCTTTATCCTGGGTGGGAAACTGCCCTCCAGTCACTCCCAGAACGCTGAGACATTAAATACTTGCCTGCCTCCTTTGGCTGGTAATTAGCTGGTAGACCATGTACCTTGATGGATGCTTTGTACTTTGTCATCAAAACCCTTTTCATCTCTCTTTCTTTTTCTACTTTGAAGAGTTAAACAGACACCATAAAACTGTGGAGAATAGTATAACAAATACCAATGAACCCACCTGGAATTTAAAACTGGAACCATTTTCACATGATGCTCTGGACTTAAAGCATAGCTAACATTGGCTTCCTTTTCTTCACCTAGTCCCATTCTCTTCCCTGCTCCTCTCATACAGGGAACTGTTTTATGAATTTGAAGTGATTTTTCCAGTCAGTTTTTTAAAAACTACTTATAAATTTGTTGCAGAAACAACGGTGCATGTGTAAAAACTTAGATAAGTGATCATCTCCTTACTCCATTTAATTATTTCTTCACTCTCAACCCTTATTATACTTTTGTTGCCCTGTCTTTCATTTTTTTTCGTGCATGTTTGTTCTCCTCATCTACATCTTTATCTGGCTCATTCTGTTGCCTTCACTTTTTTTCCTTCCTTATCTTTGTTCTTGCTTCTTACTTCTGAGATACATATTCACACGTGCTCATCAGCGTGTGCGCTCATCTAACCCGTACACTGTCAAGAACTGCACAGCAAACCCTAGCCATCCTCTTGCTGGTGGACCTTCCCAGATTTAGCCTCCAGTGATGTGGTCCTCACTACCAGAAAAAGAACAGTAAAGTCCACACCAACAAAGGGGGGTACACAGAAGATCACGAAGTCTCTGACCTCTAGATTAACTCAAGTGTCTGATAATCAATCCTCTTACGGAAAATGACCCATTTGTGGGTGATATATAAGCCTCGTGAATGAACAGTGCATCAAATAGTGCATTCAAATTAATGTGGCTGCCCCAGTCCTATTTTGCTCTCTCCTGGTGATGGAAGCAGCTGGAGTTTCCAACTACAACTTGTACAGTGTTAGGAGAGATTTGACATTTAAAAGGATCGGGATCCACTTTCACCCTGATAGTTTTGTAATTAGGTCTTGGGATTTCCCTAGAGCATAGTAAAATTATTCTCTTTACTGTATATACCTCCTGTTGCAATTCTCTGGTCCACTTACTGAACTCCCACTCAGATCAAAGGGCCACATGTTTGACTCACCAGATTCTTGGCCAGCTCCTGCCCTCTCCTAGGTTACCTGATGGGTTTGCCATGTGGCTTCTCTACCACATGCTCCTGTCCTCAGTCAAACACTGACACTCGTATTTCCTTGTATACTCTTGATTGACCTCTTCCTCTTGCAAGAGATCCAGAGAGCATACTTGTACTCAGGCAAATGTTAAACCTTTTCCAAGGAGCTTGAGTCATTATGGATATCCTGCTCTTCATTTTCACAAAACTTTTGTGGTGCACAGGGGTGCTGAAGGGAGGAGGCAGAGAGGTGACGTACCCTTTCCCCCAGTGATTTGATCTTCTTTGCCCACTTCTTTGCTACATAATTAGCCCTTGCTTTATTCGCAATTTGGTTGCATCTGCCCAAACGGATTTAACTTCTTTGAGGGTAAGGCTCATGACTATGTCATTCAGTCTGTTTGTATGAAAGAGGCCCTGTCTACAGAGCTCTATGTCATAGGCATACTGTAGTTTTTTTAGTTTCCTGAATATGGTCTTCAGTATACCCTAGTCCCTCGAACACAGGGTTATCTTTGCCTGAAACATCCCCAGTAAACCCTTTCCCCACTCTGACTCCCATCCCAGTCTACCCCAGATCTACATCTAGCTAACTTACCTCATATGGTTTGTCTCAGTGTAGATATCGCTGTCTCCAGGAAATCTTCTTTGATATTCCAAGTCTGAGAGCAGTCTCATCATCACTTACCACGTTCTGTCCTTATTGCCGACATGCCCGTATGCCTCCCTGACTAGACTGCAAGCTGCGGCTGTCGTGTTTAGCGTGTGCCTTGAATGCCGGGCACAGAGTCTCGTACACGGTGAAACTCTTTATATGCGCCAGTATTATATAGATCGAGGGGGCTCTTACTTTACTCTGTCCCACAACCTCGTAAAAACATTTAACTTTTTTTACCTCTCCATTTTTCTTTTTCTAGTCAATTACAGAGGAAGGAAAGTTGTTTTACTCTTAACCTGTTCGTGAGTGAATGCACTGCACAGATTGACCTAAGGGAGGAGAACAACACCTTTACACATGCTTAGCTACTGAGTTCACTGGGCTAAAAGCTTGAGTTTAATGAGTATAAAGTTCACCTTGCTAAAATCCTCACCTTAAAGTTATGAAGCACCTTAAGCAGAATCCATATTTCAGTTTAAGAAATTCAAATAATGCTTCTGATGACACATTCACCAACATCTCATATGTGTACTATATATACAGCCTTTTTATCTCAGGATTTCACATGGCCTTACCAAAACTAATTAACCAGTGGAAACAAGATTCCGTGTGTAGAGGTAAAGAGATGGCATCACTAACTCCTTTTATCATTGTGAACTAAGAAACTCGTAGATTCTTATCCACTAATGAGAAAGTATACATTCAAAGTTGTATTAGTCCAAGGTGTTTCTTAATCCAGCAGACTTTCCTGCCCTTTGGCAATTAGTCGTGCTTATATAGGCTGCCTGTGCAATAATGATTTGAAAACTTTTGAAATGTTGACCCCTGAGTGTGTAGCTAAGCTGAACAATTTCTAGAAGGAGTCAAGTGATTATTTTTCCCATCCCTTCTTGTATAGTTCTTTCTGTGTGAAAGGAAAAAAAAAAATCTGGTGAATCATGTCAAACAAGTAGAGAAAAATGGCCCTGAAATGTACAAAATGGCAGAATACTGACTCATCACTTTTACACTTACATTATAGCTTATTTTAATATAAATTCAAGCTGCTAAAATTACTCCCACAGACAGCTGTGTAAAGTCACTTCCCCTCCCCACACGCACATTTTCTTGTAACCAGAATCTTAGAGTAATTCTTTCAAATGTCTGTAGAGGAGAAGATGAAGATGACATATCCTTCTCCAAACGAGGAATCCACCTCAGTGTGGTGACCATTTCTGGAGGAGGTACTCCGGAGAGCTGCAGTTCCTCTTGCTCAGGAGATTCTGCTCCTGTCCAGCTCGAACGCATGGTCTGCTATTGGGCCAGTCTCCTCACTCTGTGGAATAGGTGCCATGGAGGAGCACGGCGCAAAAGTAGGTTCTGGATTCAGAGAATCTTTGCGCAGATATTCTCTCTGTTGCCTTCCAGCTCTGTCACTTGGATGGATCATCTCTCACTTACACTTGCTGCCCAGGCTTGTGGTGAGGGTGACGTTAGATCATGTAAGTAAGGTGGCCAGCCCTCTGACTGGCACATAGTAGTTACTCAATAAATGTTAGCTCCTTCCTCTCTCCTCTGTGCTCTTGCACACTCTCTTTCTCTCTTGGCAGATTCCCTTCTTTCTTGTCACCTTCAAGGAGCAGTACTTAGAACACTCATTCCGAGAGTTACTTCGTCATTCCAGTCCATATTGATTGGCATTTGGCTTTAAGTTACTCTTAGTTGAGGTCACCAGTTTGCTATTACATTTCTAGTTATATGGGTAGGTGTATTCTGAATATTCAGCAAAAATGTCTGTTGGACATGTTTTATTTTTACATAGCTGCCCTAGTACCTAACAGTGTGGGTAGGTAATCAAGGGGCTCCAAACTATGTAATTGATTGTTATTAGCTAGGACCCAGCAGATATGTAAGATGTTGATAAGGCTAAGCTCTAAAAAGACAAACACAGTGCTTTACCCACTTTGGGGTTTCAAGCTTCTAGTTAATTAAACAGTCATCCTTTCATTCTATGAGCTGACCTACTTTTTAAGATAAACTATCAGCTGGTTGAGGTTTCCCCTCCTTATATTCTTCTCCTACAGAAATCAAAACAAAACTAAAGTTTCTCACTCTGTTATTGCATTTGAATTTCAGGGACTTTGAATAGCTAAGCGCATATTGTACAGTCCCTCACTCTATTCGTAAGGATTTAGATGATGGGTTTAATGTTGGTGGCATGAGAAAACAAGATTCAGGGAAGATAACCAGTAACATTCCTGCCAGATGTGATCAAATATACTGAGGAAAGACGACATAGGGACTGTTCTTTGGGAGCTGCTAACCAGCATACGCTGAAGATGAGATTGAGTTAAATGTCGCTAAGTATTTTTTAAGTACCTAAAAAATTCACAGCCAGAGCAATTACAGATTACTAGATAAACAAAAACATCTCAATGTTTATAAGTAATTTCTTTCAATAAATCAGTGTCACTCGAAAGAAATTATTATCCATCATTAAAAATATAAATCCTTGCTGTGCCTCACCCTAGAGCACCTTATGTGGAGTTGCCCATTTGAGAAGCAACTCAAATGCAAAATAATACTTTCAATTCAAGAGTCTAATATTGTGACTTTTCCCTTTAGGGCTAAGGTAAATTTGCCTTTTACTTTGTTCAGAATAGTGCTGGTTTATGCCTGTTGTCCTGACATAATTATGCATTGCACCCACTTTCACTATCAAAAAGTTTTTTTTTTTTTTTT
>NC_138369.1:141782398-141790586 GCF_054177405.1 Leptonychotes weddellii
CCAGGATCATGACCTGAGCCGAAGGCAGTCGCTTAACCAACTGAACCACCCAGGCGCCCGAGCTGAGTTTTAAAGGGGCATCGGCAGAGCAAAGGCAAGAGGAAGTGAAAGAAAGTTATTCTGAAAGAATGCTGCATGAACATTCAGGTTCCTAATACCCTTTTAAGTTTTTTTTTTTTTAAAGATTTTATTTATTTATTTGAGACAGAGAGAATGAGAGACAGAGAGCATGAGAGGGAGGAGGGTCAGAGGGAGAAGCAGACTCCCTGCCAAGCAGGGAGCCCGATGCGGGATTCGATCCCGGGACTCCAGGATCATGACCTGAGCCGAAGGCAGCCGCCCAACCAACTGAGCCACCCAGGCGCCCTACCCTTTTAAGTTTTGTACAAGGTCACGGTCTTGATGGAGTTGCTAATCTTGGAGTCTGAATACCCTCAATGCCTTTGGATTCTTGATCTTCTGGGCTGCAAGATTGTACAAAATCCATTGTGAATGTTGTTTGGCATTTTTATTTCTGAGGAATGTATTTTTGAGAATGGCAACTTCAACCAGATTTTCTTTGTTATGTTTATCTTCAGAGAGATTTATTCAATTTTGTAGGATTTAAAAAATTCTACTTTCTTTATTCATTTTGAGTTCAGTGGAGTACCGTATGCTGCAATGTAGACAACTTGGGGAATGGATGATTCTTCTGTGTAACAAGGACATCATTAAGTGATCTGATACATCAGTTCTGATTAGAATAAAGTAAACTTCAGTTCAAACTGAGATATCCATTTACACAGGGCTCCTATTTACCAGAGCAAGACAAATACTTTTTTTAGGTCAGTGTACTTTCAGAATAGAATCTGATACATTTTCAGCATAAACAATGTGAAGAGCCTTTAGATTTCTGTCTTACATTTACTGGGTCAATAGAAACCCAGTAAATTTCTGGATTACTCTCCACTTAGCAGGGAAATAGGAAAAGCACTTTCATTTGATATTTTATAAAGATAATGAAGCATACAAACAAGAACATCTATATCCTGGAAATAATGAAGTAGTACTAAGGAAAAATATGTTCAGATTTAGTTCTTTGAATAAGAAATGTGATCTTGGAAAAGGAAAAGTTGGACATTTGCCGAGTTCATTTGTTTATCATGCATAGAAGGATTTTATCATGTAGTGTGGCTCTGGTTGACTACAGTCATTACATTATACCAAATGTACATTGTTTAGACCACATATTTGGCATTACCATAGCGTGAGAATGAATTGAGTCATGAGATAAAGTATTTTGAGAAGTCTAGGGATTGGGCTGAAATTTGAAGTTTCCATATAAAGTTCAATTTCTGGCAGCAGCCAAAGAGAGATTCATTTTTCTGATATTTTTGGGACAAATTATGTACATGGAATGCCTTTCTTCCTCCTGCCCCCTTTTCTAAAGCTTTGGCAATAGGTTTACATGTGCCAGTGATAGAATTTCAAGTGCTTTAAGGGCTCTGTAAGTACGCGGTGGATTTAGGATAATCTGTGGATTTGATTTCGCTAGGCTCTCTTGTCCCATTCTCATCTTCCTGCCCCCTTTCCTTATCTTCAAGTCATATAATAAGTCAAGCCTTCAAATATTCCATTCATCCCTCCTCTGAGTGTTAAAAGAAAACAGCACGATTGTTACCCACTGTGAGAATCGAGTATCTAACATGCATGCTGCTGATGCCATGGCATTTTCTAAAACCATGATTGATCTGAGGGAGGGGAGACATAGATCAGCAACTGAAAGAGTGCCCTGGGATTTCTATTTTTCTAAGACTTGAATTTCTTGTATCCATTTTTCACTTTAAAATGTTTCTGACCTCATCTTCTGTATATACTTAAGTGTTTGATGCTCCAATCTCCTTCGATTTCTTAAAGTTCACCAAGTTTGCAATGCCCTTTCACCCCATGTGGATTTACTCAGGTTGATCTTTCTGTCTCCAGTTACTAAAACCCTTCACTCCTGATGGATCCATTCAAGGATCACAGCCTAGTTATGATGGAAGGGCATGGCAGACATAAAGAGGCCTGGGCAAAATTTCTGTTTCTTACAGCTTAACTATCCTGGGAAACTTATTTAATCCCTTTGAGCTTTCATTGCCTCATCTGCAAATTGGGGATAAGATTATTAAGTAAGAAAAAATATATTTTCCTCTTCTTCTTCCTCAACCTCCTCCTTTTGCGAAGCTTTCTCTGATGACCCTAAGTAGTCCCTCACAGTCAGAATCTTTCTGTCCTATGTGTTACTATGCTCGTTTGCTTTGATAATAAAAGTACTCTTTTATTATTTGTACTCTTATTACTAAAAATACTCTCTTATTATAATTGGATGTTTGAACGTACATTTTCTCTCATAAGCTGAAAGCCCCGTGAGGGAAAGGACACTATTTTGTTGCATACCTAAAACATTCAGTAAAAATGTGATGGCATTTGAAAATGGGAATTACATGATCCACCCCCCACACCCTCTGCCCTGAATTTCCCTGAATTATCTTTTGACATTTTCTTTTCTTTCTTTCCTTTTTTTTTTTTTTAAATCTTTTGGCCTTTTCTAAGATTTGATGTTATAAAATATATATGACATTAAAGTTGTAATAGAGAGTAACATAATCTCAGCTCAGTTTGTCTACTTGGTGGTTTATTTTGTTTTTGCTTGTATTTATTATCAGAGAATTGAATCGTTCCTGAGTGAACGTATTCTTACATTGTTATTACATTTCAGGATGCCTTGGTTTCTTGTATAGATTTCTGTCCATGACTTCCTACAGATCGATCAAAATTGGGTACATCATCAGGGTAATGATGAGCTAAAAAGCATGACTGGTCTCTTCTCTGGTCTCTGCCTTATGGAGAGCTATAACACTGCACAGTACTAAAGCCTTTTCCCTCACTTGGCCTGTGTAGGCCCTTCTAGAAGCACAGGGCAGGAGAAAAGGTGTGTTGATGAGTGTGTGTGTGCTCATGTGTCTGAGAGTGGCAGGGAGCATGCGAGCACATCTGGTGATGTTGGTGACAGAACATTTGGCATGCTTCTTCTACATCTGTTGGAAAGAGCCAGCCAAGCCACCTGTTGTATTTCAATTCCCCATTCCTCGGGGACCTGGCTGCTTGCAGCAAAAGGTTTAAGATAGCAGAAATCCACAAAAATAGAGAAGTTATAGGTCACCCAGTTCTTTACACCGGGGATCCCCATCAGACCATTCTCTGCAGTATGCTCTTTAATACAATACAGAACATTTCTAAAACAGTGCGTTCTTTGTCTATCTTAGTTTAAAACATTCTAAGGGACAAAGGTTTCACTCTCCTCTAAAGGAGATGAATCCAAAAATCCCATTGTTTACAAGGTCAAGAAATGTGTCTGAATGTCAGCCGACAGAGTCACTTTCAGAACTTCCTCATATTCTCCACCTCATTCCTTTTGTACGTTGGGTCTTGAATGGAGAAGGCTCTGACTTATTTTGGCCCAAAATACCCTGCAGGATGTCTCAACACATTGAAGAAAGGTTTAATCTATTTCTGTTAAAACCTGGAGAAAACCTTTTGCCTCTCTCTAGGAGCTACTAACCCTAGGATGCCTTCTTTCTCTCTCTCTCTCATTTTATTACTTGTTCTATCTTTCTTACAGTGACCACAGTTTCTAATATCTCCATTGGCTTGTTTTTGAATTTTCTTTTTCTTTCTTTCTTTCTAAAGATTTATAATAAAAATGTAAAAGCTGCTTTCCCAATTTTCTAATTCAGAGAGTCTTTCTTAGTCCAACAGAGAAACTCAGAGGTGATCTGTTCCAACTCCCTCATTTTATAACACAGGTGACAAATACTCAGAGTGAGGAAGTGATTTTCCAGGAAAAGTCAGGAAAAATTTCAGCCCCACCTAGACTTAGCCCTAAAAGTACTAATAATAAGCCTTCCCAGCATGCACAGTAGGACACTGTCTTAGTCCCTCTCTCCACATCATGGAGACAAGAACTCTCCCAATGTGCTAACCTCTGTGAGCACTTACCACGAAGGCTCCAAGACAGTGTGGCAGCAAGCAGCTGCAGGAGGTGTCAAGGATCCCACACCTGCCTCAACTGGTCTGTGGGATGTCAGGCTACCTGCTCTGGGATGTTCCCTCACTAGGTTATGAGATTCCGTGGCTCATTTTTTTTTTTTTAAGGTTGCTTAGTTTATTTATTTATTTATTTAAGATTTTATTTATTTATTTGACAGTGAGAGACACAGCGAGAGAGGGAACACAAGCAGGAGGAGTGGGAGAGGGAGAAGCAGGCCCCCCGCGGAGCAGGGAGCCCGATGCGGGGCTCGATCCCAGGACCCTGTGATCACGACCTCAGCCGAAGGCAGACGCTCAATGACTGAGCCACCCAGGCGCCCCATTCCGTGGCTTATTTTAGAGAGTGGGGTCCTGATTGTGACCTAGCTGTAGTGTTCTCAGCTAATGTTAAATAGTTGCACTAATTCTGGCCTTTGTTGGAACAAAGAATTTATATTTGGCTTTCACAACAAGAACAAGCCCATGTAGCTGTCTCTGTAAGTGCCAGCAAATAGCCTCTGTACTGAGTCGTTCCCCATTAGGCTCAAGAATCTCACAGCTTTAGGATAGTCTGAATGCCTAGGCTATCACTGATCAGCTCCTAGCCTTGGGACCAATTACCTAATCTCTTGAAGGGTCAGGTTTCCTATCTATAAAATGAAAAAAAATATTAGTACTTTACCTCATAGAGTTGACTTGAGGATCAAATAAACTAGCAAGTGAAAAATACTGGCATGTTCAAAACACTCAGTAAACATTAGCTTTACAGATCATCCTCAATTTACATGGGATTATGGCCAGATAAATCCATCATCAATTGAAAATACCGTAAGTTGAAAATGCATGTAATATACCTCACTTACCAGACATCATAGGTTAGCCTAGCCTACCTTAAACGTGCTCAGAACACTTCCATTAGTCTACAGTTGGGCACATGAGGTCACACAAAGCCTGTTTTGTGATAAGTGTTGAATAGCTCATGTAATTCATTGAGTGCTGGACTGAATGTGAGCAACAGAATGGTTGTATGAGTACAGAACGGTTCTAAGTGTTTCAGCCATTCACCCTGGTGATCTCCTGGCTGATGGGGAGCTCTGACTTGCTGCCACTGCCCAGCATTGCAAGAGAGTGTCTTACCGCATATGGGTAGCCCGGAAAAATACCAACATTCAAAAGTCAAATTACAGCTTTCCTTGGGTGCGTATCGCTTTTGCTCCATTGTAAAGTAAAAAAATCGTAAGTGGAACCATTATAAGTTGGGGACCATCTCTGTTTTTTCAATTCAAGGCGCCCTGAGTGAAAATGGCGTCACTCTGAGAGATCTGCCATATTTCACTGGCTATCACTGGCCACTGCTGGACTCTAGCCCTCTAAACAGCATTACTGTTCTTGCTCAGGTATTTCTGAGAATGCAACAGGGTTGTTTCTCAGGCACTCGTGAGCAACGCTGATTATTTCCCACATGGTGGTGCATTTACGCAGCACCGTTCGTTGCCTCTTCCGGGGGCCGCTGTTGCCACTGAAACTGGGGGTGATCCTGTAGTGAGTTGGGGTGGGGGAAATGCCTCTCTTCCATTTGGGGGGGTTGTCCTTTATTAGAGGTCCTTCCAAAGTAGTAGTTACTTGTACTCCATTGTCTTTTAGTTTCTACCCACAACTTCTTAGAACCCAAATATGAGTGCCTGGAGGGCTGGAATGGCAGAAACCAAGCTAGTTCATCAGCTGAGCCTTTGGGTCTGAGTCCCTCTTAGGGAGAATTATCTTCCAAGAGGTTCCACAGTCCCCTAGACAAATACACTGCACATCTCCCCAAGCATGTTTGAATTTCAGCTGTGAGGCCCCTGCCAGTGGTCATTTAACCTGAAATGGCAGAATTCGTATCAATAATGCTCATCTGAGTGAAGTTAAGGAAGATGTTCACCCATTTAAGAGGAGGAAAGTAAGGCACAGTGTATGCAACCAGCTACCATCCGAGGCACAACTTCTCCCAGGCACTAAAACCCGCCACATAGGAAGGCTATGGGACGTAGCTTTTTGATCTGAACAGCAGAATCCTTTCTCTGTCTCAGAATGGCTAATTTAAAAATCTGGTCTGCCTAAGGCCTGTCAGTATTTAAATGACTGGCATTGGCTCTCATTTTTTGCCTCAATTTTCAGCATCTCTTAAAGCTGCCACTTACTAATGGGTTAGGTGTGGGAGATGCCAGGGATAACAAGGAAGTGATTTGTCAGCTTAAGGGATGTCACTGGTCATCAAAGAGTCCCTGTTCTTTGTGTAAGCTGTAAAATCCATCTGAGTCACAAAGTCAGATGGGTGACACTTGGTACATCTACAGAAACTGAACATTTATGCCAATTACAGACTCTGTACGTGAGGAAGAACAGAACTGATATAGCCCCTAGACAGGTAATTCACCTTAGGGCTCTGAAAAAAAATGCATAGTGTTAAGTAACAACCAAAATAGAAGCTAAATTCGACCTCATTCCAATCTGCTGGCATCACTCTTTTGTTAGAGAAATGACAGGATAATCCAAGTTGTTTTGGGAGGGACTTCGAGTAGGCCGTTTAAGCTGGAGCAAAGGGATGAGTTTGGGGGACCAGCAGTGGAAGGAAAGCTGGAAACGTAGGTTGGGCTCTGTTGTGCTTTCTCTTGAGTGCTGGGCTAAGGATTTAATATATTCTTGAATCACCACAAAGAGTACTGTTGAACCAGATTGCACGAAGTACTGTTTTGGGGAGTCAGTCTTGGAATTGTATGGGATGGATCAGGGAGGTGAGACTAAAAGTAGGCAGGCCAATGAAGAGGCTTGGAGTATTGTGTGGGGGTGATTTTGGTGGAATTTGTAATGACTGATGGTTGATCTAGAAAGAAAAATCTCCTTAAGGATGTGGGATGAATGAATGAATGAGTGATCAGTCACAGGCTTTGATGTCTTACTGACTTGACAGGTGAAGGAAGAGGGAGAATGAGAAGAGACCTGAAGGTTTTTTAGCTCAGCTGACTGGGAGCAAGCACTGGGGTTGGGGGGAGGAGCCACAATCAGAAGTGGGGAATCCAGAGGGGCAAGTAGTTTTTGCTTGGACCGTTGCTAAGGCTTCCTAAATATCTTTTTTAGAAATAAACCTCTTCAAGTTGGCAAATTAAACTTTAACTCCATTCAAATCTCCAGGCCTATAAAGGCCGTCTGTTGAAGACAAGTAAAATTAGGTATGAGAGGGAGGGTTGTGCAGTGTAATACAGGTAGGTGGGTGATGTGTTAAGTGTATGGATAACATTATTGACTATCCTCAGAATCTGCTGAAAATTATGCTCTGAAAATGTAACTTTTATGTGGAACTGTATTCGTTTATCTCTCATAAATCAGTACCAGCTCTAGGGGATTTATTTTAAAAGATTAGGTAGCTAACCCCTTAAATGAACAGGGCTTCAGTTAATTATTATTTTCTTTACTAAGAGATTTTCGTAAGAGCATTTGGAATTTGAGATTGGTAATGCTAGCTGAATTCTTCTAGATGCTAAACTGGATGAGACTGAATTTGAATCCTTGTTCTCTCCTTCATAAATGTGTGATCTTTTGTCAAAGGGGGTTCCTTTCTAGAAAAAAGCATGGTGAAGATTGAGTTAATATGTGCAAAGTGCTTGCTGCAGTATCTGGCATATGGTACCCTTTGAATAAATGTTAGGTGATCGTTTTGTGTGTGTGTGTGTGTGTGTGTGTGTGTGTGTGTGTTTTAACAGACTCACCAGCAGTTATGAACCCCAGAACAAAATAGAGTCATATTTCTTTAAATATTCCATTTGATAGGCCTGGAACAGCCAGGTTGTCATTGTAAGAACATCTCTGTCCTTGCAGAGCCCAGGAACCCGGAGGCTATCTCAGATCTGGGGTCAGTTGGAATTATAATCAAATCCCATCAAGAGGAAATCAGTTGAAACCATATGATAATTGACTTTCTCTGCTTGACTTATTTCACTTAGCATAATCTCCTCCAGTTCCATCCATGTTGATGTAAAAGTTGGGTATTCATCCTTTCTGATGGCTGAGTAATATTCCATTGTATGTATGGACCACATCTTCTTTATCCATTCATCTGTTGAAGGGCATCTCGGCTCTTTCCACAGTTTGGCTATTGCGG
>NC_138369.1:141790686-141884406 GCF_054177405.1 Leptonychotes weddellii
GGGGATGGGTTAGCCTGGTGATGAGTATTAAGGAGGGCACATACTGCATGGAGCACTGGGTGTTACATGAAAACAATGAATCATGGATCACTACATCAAAAACTAATGATGTATTGTATGGTGACTAACATAACGTAATAAAATAAAATTAAAAAAAAATAGAGCTACCCTATGACCCAGGAATTGCACTACTGAGTATTTACCCCAAAGATACAGATATAGTGAAAAAGAAGGGGCACACACCCCCCAATGTTCACAGCAGCAATGTCCACAACAGCCAAACTGTGGAAGGAGCTGAGATGCCCTTCAACAGACGAATGGATAAAGAAGATGTGGTCATTAGGAGAAGGAAGGGAAAAATGAAGGAGGGGAAATCAGAGGGGGAGATGAACCATGAGAGACTATGGACTCTGAGAAACAAACTGAGGGTTTTAGAGGGGAGGGGGGTGGAGGGATGGGTTAGCCTGGTGATGGGTATTAAGGAGGGCACGTACTGAATGGAGCACTGGGTGTTATACGAAAACAATGAATTGTGGTACATTACATCAAAAACTAATGATGTAATGTATGGTGACTAACATAACATAATAAAATTAAATTAAATTTAAAAAAAAGACGAAATCAGTTGTTTGGTTGGTTGTCTGCAGCCTCTGGCCTCACTGAGCAGGTGTTGGCTGTTGAAAATGGTCTTGTCTTCCCCCTGCATCCTCAGGGTGCAGATCCACAGGGGGAGAGAAAGCTTCCTAGCCAGGGTCACCCCAGCCACAGTCACCCAGTGCTAGAAGACAGCTGGACCTCAAATATCACTGAACTCTCTTAGGTTTGTATACACACACTCGAACAGACGCGTATTCGCACAGCTTTTTTTCCTGTGACAAACCCACTGTACCAGGATGGCTGGTTCGGGCAAGTTTTCCACAGAAGTAATCCATGTCTGAGACAACCCAGACCTAGTCTGGAGTCTGGCTCTTTAGTCTAGAATCTGTTTCTCATGGTGAGATTTCTCTGTGCATTTCCTAAGCTCCTAAACCACCAGCTAACCTCAGCCATGTCAGTTAGAGGTGTCTGAATAATCTGCAGCCTCAAAGGGAACAGGGATGATGCAGTTGTCCATCCCTTTCTTTCTAGAAACACTGTAGAAATTTGCCCACTCCCATTCCAGCATCTTCTAGTTCCCTATTCTAAGGGATTTGGGTAGAGCACCTTCAGTGGTGGGGGAAAAATAAAAAGGAAACCTGTAATACCTTTGTCCCATAACAATGGATGCCTATTTGTCTTACGCCACGTAATTAAAAATGGTTCTTTCCACAGCTAATTGACGTCTCCCCTTGTAGAACCTGAAGGGATTGGCAGTTTTTGAAATGCATGTTCTCTCATTAGAAGACTTAAATTTCTGCCTCACCAGTCATCCCTCTCCACTATTATTTTTCTTCTTATTGTTATCATTTCAGAATTGAGGAGCTAAAAAAGTCCCTTGAGAAGACAATCTGAGAGAAAGAGGCAAATCTGATTCTTTTAAAATCCTGCATTCAAGTCAATTACCATGCTAGCTTTGGTCTGAATATACAAGAAGATACCTTAGCTTTCTAATGAGGTTTTCTCGTATGATTTATTGACCTTTAGGTCCATTTCAGATGGCCACAACTCTCTCTCTCTTTTTTTTTTTTTTCAATTACAATTTTCTTAGTAATTTGTGCCTTTAAAAAAGTCTTAGGAAATTCTCATGTCTCATAGTTCACATGAAAACCGGATAACCACCTCTTGTACCTGTGGCTTTAATAAAAAGGGAGAAAAAGCCCCATTGTTACAGTGTGATCACTGTTAGTTTGACATCCCCATCAAAGAAAACAGCTCTCCAAGCAAGGCTGTCCTTAAAGCCAGAGACAGACTTGTCAGTAACTCACAGCCAGAAAAACTAGATTTCCAGAACTGTGATCAGACTGTCAGGGCAATGCTGCTTCCATGGGGATCAAGCCGAGCCCACCTGTCTGATTTTTTCCCAGACATAACTAAGAACTCTAAAGATGAGCCCCGAGTGAAAGACATCAAACAATTGCATCACCGTTTCCCTTGAGGGATTTGGTCCTGAAGACTAAGAAAACTCTCTTAAATTAGCTCTAATTAAATGCTGTGAATCTGCTGTTCCACCATTCAGAAAATGGATTGCCTCATTGTTTTGTGTTTTGGTTTTTTTTTCATGTTACTAAGAGAGTGGGAGACTGGAGATTCTTTAAAAGAAGATTAAAAGCACGGAAGGGACCTAAAAAAAAGTTAAAAAAAAAAAGAGAAAAAATGACAAAGCTGTTCTGGATCCCCCATGGATAAATGGATGGTGGCCCTAGATAATAGATGGTGGCCCTAGACATCCTTCAGTATGTGCTGACAGAATCTGTTGATGGGATCACTCAGGTGGTACGCTAGCCGTTATTGATTATGGAGTGATACGTATAGATTAAGACGATTACCAGTGCCTTTCACAACACAGTGGCTGACTGAGTATACAGACAAGAACAAATTATTTTGTATAGACTATTTCTTAGGGTGTGTGTGCAGGGGAGGAGGGCTGGGGGGCTCACCAGGCACTCTGCTTTAAGTCGTCCTGACAAAATAGAGTTATTTTAAGATTTACCATAAAGTGTTTCTACACAAAGGAAATGTTTTGTGGAAGGAATTCATGACACCATACAAGCATGTTTCTTTAATTGGAAACTGGATACACTCTACTAAACATTTTATTGGAGACTTTATTTCACACTTTATGAAGGATCCTAAGAGAAATGCTTTGTGATTAACTGTGATTGTCCATATATGAAAAATGAGTAAAGGGATAGGAATAAATTTGCAATTAGGAGGGCAGGCTTCCAATCCTTTATTCATTTTATGCCATTTCCAGCAGTACCGTTCCTCCCAAAGATGTTATATTAGGCTGGACAGGTAACACCAGACCCAGTCAGTTTGGTGTCCTGTTATCTTTTATTGTTATTTTAACCTTTAATACAAGGTGGGTGTAAATAGAAAGCTAAAGATGCCATATAATCCTGCAAGCAGTTTCATTTGAACAGAGGGAAAAACGAGGCCCAAGACCTGTGCTGTTTTTAAGTTCTTAGATAACACTCCTGACTCACTTATAGACAAGTGACTTTGGTTCTAGTTTTTGTTTTGGTAATGGGTAGATCTGTACACCAGTAAGTTCCCCAGGTAAGCAGCATCCGACCTCACCTGGAAACTTGTGAGAAATGCAAATTCTCAGGTCAATCCCAGACCCACTAGATCAGAAAGTCTGCAGTGGGGGTTTAGTAATCTCTGTTTAACAAGCCCTCCAAGGTGATTCTGAAGCCCACTAAGGTTTGAGAACCACTGAACCACGCTATCGAATTCCCTCCTCTCCTTGCTTTGCAATCCCAAGCCCACTATTCAGAGAATACAGTCATGACCCAGCACAAAGTATATTTCAGTGCCTTTAACTAAACCTGCTGGCTTTGTAGTTTCACAAGCACAGAGCTCCAAACAATTGAGCTAAGCAGACATACATAAAGGAAATGTGTGAGTTTCCCCCCTACTCTTCCTTTCTTGGGTATTTAAAGGGCTCATTTCAAGTTCTGAAGTGTGTTAGTAGTTTTTGGGCTTGAAGCAAGTAATTTAACGCCTCTCACCTCTGTGGTCTTTACCTGTAAGCACACACTCTTTTTTTTTTTAATAGAGAATTTTTTTTTTAAAGATTTATTTATTTATTTGAGAGAGAGAGTGAGAGAGAGCACATGAGAGAGTGGAGGGTCAGAGGGAGAAGCAGACTCCCCGCCGAGCAGGGAGCCCGATGCGGGACTCGATCCCGGGACTCCAGGATCATGACCTGAGCCGAAGGCAGTCGCTCAACCAACTGAGCCACCCAGGCGCCCTATAAGCACACACTCTTGATGGACTTGTATTGAGTATGAAATGAGAGCCGGCTCAGCACCAGCACATACAGTGCCTTTATGGGAATGAGAAACAGGTGCTCCTCTTGGGGGGACCAATTATTGGAAATTATCATTTGTTAGGGCTAACAGTGTATCTTGTCCTAGATTTGGCCAGGAGAGCCTGGACTGGATTTCTGCCCTGCCTTCTGCCTCCTCATCTGGACACCAGGTGCAAGTATATGCAGAGTTCATGAATGAGACAATGTATGCAAAACAGCCGGCATATAACAGTCGGTTTTTATACGGTAGATTACATACCTGACACATATTACACACAAACATGCTTTTCTCTGACGTATCTACTGTCACCATTCGTGGAGAGGAGCGTACTTGGTCATCATTGGGTTATCAGTAAAGATGCTTAAACTGCCTAGTAAAAGTTTAAAAAGAATCATATTTCTCAATGCTGTGATGTATTGAGAGGGTATTTGAAAGCATTTCATTTTATCCATAATGCAGGGTAGACGTATCTTCTCTGGACCATTAAAAAAATGAGATCTGGAAAGAAAACTGGTTTCACATTTGCTTACCGAGAAGCCATCCATGACTTTCCTATGGACTGCTGAAATAATTTAAATAGGGGACTGACATTCCAGAGTGAGAAATAACACTTAGATATACATGAAATGTGGAGAAGATATTTCCTGACGTGACATCATCTAGGTGCTGAAGATTGGTTTCAAGTCCTTTTTAAGGGCAAAGGTCAATAGGGAGGAAAGCCTGGACTCCTGAAAAAAGAGGATGAAGAGGGAGGGAGACACAAGAAGGGGAAGAGTGAAGTGTTTGGCTTCTTTACAAGTTCACTTAGGGTCAACCCTCCCCGGAGTTTTCCATTTAAGAACTTGAGTGTCATTGTCCTAGGAAAGACCTACAACCCACTGTCATATTTGGTTGTCTTAGATTTTGGTATTCACTTTTAGCATAGTTCGTTACTACTTATTATCAGGTCCCTGGTGTAAGGAGCTAGGCTCCTGCCTCACACTCACCATTACATATTAAATTGGCACAGTGAAAAATGACGGAACAAAGCACAAGCTTAAAAGCAACAAATTCTTTAAAGGCTACACTAAATCCATGTGCATCTATCCAATACTAGGTTACAGTACTGCTACTGTAATTAAATGCTATATGAGGAAATGTGACAAGATATGTGGCCAAAGTAAAATGCTAACCTAAATAGGATCGTTAAAACGTAACACAGGAAATAAAATTGGAAATCACTATTAGAACACTGCTCATGTTACAGGATGTCAGATGTCAGAATCATGCATAATGCAAGAGTGGAACTGCTTACAGAGACTTTACACAGGAGAATTTAAACTTGCTTCTATGGACATGAGGAACTGCTCTTTGAAGCATGGGCTCTGATGAGATTCTGCCTGGCTGTAACGACATTCCAAGGGAATGTTCTGTTTCCATCGGATGCATATTTATTTATAGGGTGCTAAATGAAGGAGCATTCATACTATGTGGCAGATTGCACCTCCACCATATTTTTCATTAATCACCTTTCCTTTGGCATCTTCACCATTGCTTTATTATTGATCTGTTTTTTGAACCCTCTATGTGAATAAACCTACGATCACAAAATTACCCATTGATCAATGTCAGCAAACACATTCCTGCAAACACAACCTTTAACTCTTTTCTCCCTGAACCCTCATTCCATTTCATCTCTTGGGCAAAGACCTGAAAAAACAGATGATCCTTGTATTATTCCCTGAAGGTCAACAAATCCAGACTTTGCTAGGTTTACAAGGCTGAGCATAAAGCCTGTCTTAAAGAGAATACTCTTCCTCTGCTGCTCAGATTTTAAGTCAAAAGGCCTTTCTTGCACACTCAAACATTCCCCTCTACTCTGTGTTGGAGACTGTCGATCACATACTGGTCTTTGTTGTCACATACTGAGAAATCACCTTCTTTGAATACTTGTGCCAAATACAAACGCATTTATCCACATACTAACCTCTCTAATTTGGACATAATTAGAGAAAGGGCTATTTAATTAGCAAAAAGTCTTAAATTATAGATGGCTGATTACTTTTGAGTACATAAAGTAATAGCAGGAAATGACTAACAAAGTGTTGCCAAGTACAGGACCTGCCAGGCCTGTTTTAATGAATAGCTAAAGATCACTGAAATTAGCACATTAATTGTATGCATGTGAATTGCTTCTGCTAAGTGCATTAAAATGTTGTTCTCTTTGTAATCATGTTGAAATTATTTATTTGGTTAGTACACCCTTTTCACAATTATTCATGGAAGACAAAAATGCAAACTTCAACAGAGTCCCTGCCTAAATCAGAACACCACCAATTACATGCTTCAACATTTTACCGTGCATACCAACGACTCATGGCCCATTTTTTAAAAAACCCCAAATGCGCATCTAACGAAACCCATCTCTGGTTACTCATTTCCTTGCTTTGTGTCATTCTTTCAGAATCCCGTGGAGGACAGGTAAGATCTCAGGCTCTGGACGAAAACTCCCTTGAGTGGGAATCCCTTTTCTGCCACATCATCGCTGTGTGACTTTGGACACACTGTACAGAGTTCTGAGCCTTAAGATTCTCATCTGCCCTCCAGGATCGTGGTGAGGATTATATGGATAAAATGATGTTTTGAAAAGTTTTCTCAAACCTCCGTGATGACAAAAATCACCTGGGGGCACTTGTAAAACCAACAGTTCCCAGGCCCCTCCTCTGAGGTCTCTGCAGCTCCTGATTCAAGGGGAGCCACCAGCCACCCCCAGAGATTCTTATCAGCTGGGAAACATCGTTGGGAAGCACCTGGTTTGTAGTAGCGTCTCCTCGCTCACCTGCAGTGCACTATGTATTGAATTAGTGAGCCAGGAAAAACAAAGGAAATGTAAACTGAAAATACTGAAACCAAAAAGTTATCAGAGCATCCTTGACAGCTTTTTTTTTTTTTCAATACCTCCCAGTGCAGCAAAGTTCGCCGTCTTAGAGGGAGAGCAGTTTGTTCCGCAGTTGAACAGTTCCATTGGTTCAAAAGACAAATCTCTTACTGCGTAGAAATCTGTTTCTTTAAAGTTCTGTCCAGGGCGCCTGGGTGGCTCAGTTGGTTAAGCGACTGCTTTCGGCTCAGGTCATGATCCTGGAGTCCCTGGATCGAGTCCCGCATCGGGCTCCCTGCTTGGCAGGGAGTCTGCTTCTCCCTCTTACCCTCCCCCCTCTCATGTGCTCTCTCTCTCAAATAAATAAAATCTTAAAAAAAAAAAAGATTTAAAGTTCTGTCCATTGTTCTTGTCTGGTATTTGGAGCAACATGGAACAGTTCTGCTCGCCTGAGCATTTGACAGCCTTTTTAAACATTGAAAGAGCTCTCTTATCTCCTTTTGATTTTCTTTTTTCCGAGCTAAATATACCAAGTTCCTTCATCCATTATTGGTCATAGAACATGGTTTCTATAGTTTTCACATCTGTAGTTTTTACCTTCCTCTAGAGCCAACTTGAGACTACCAGTTTTCCTCTTAAAATGTGTTTTGTGATAACGTTGGATAGAATGCTATAAATTTCTGAACAGAACAGAATCTAGACAAACCGTATTTCTATAAAAGATGCTCAAAATAGATGATCTGAAAAGAATGGTGCACTTAAGTTAAAAGAAAATTTCGACCTCCACTTCTTTGACTTCCTGTGTGACCTTGGATGAGTCATTTAACATTTCCAGGTTCTGAATGACCTGATCTCTGAAACCAGCATAGCAATATTCCTCTGCCTACTCACTCATCTCATAGGGTTTTTCAGAGGATAAAATACAAAAGGAAGTGGTTTAAATGATTATGGGCTACTTTTATGACCAAATCAACATAGTTAAAAAGTAAGATATATTTTAAAATTAAACAAAAGATGGGGCACCTGGGTGGCTCAGCTGGTTAAGCGACTGCCTTTGGCTCAGGTTGTGATCCCAGGGTCTTGGGATCAAGCCCTGCATCGGGCTCCCTGCTCGGCTGGAAGCCTGCTTCTCCCTCTCCCACTCCCCCTGCTTGTGTTCCCTCTCACACAGTCTCTCTCTCTCTGTCTCTGTCAATTAAATAAATAAATAAAATCTTTAAAAAAAAATTAAAATGATTTGTCACCTGTAAACTCCATATAAAATAAAAATGTATTCGATTTTTAAAGTTTTTTTCTCTTGCTCTTATAGAAAGTATATCACACATTGGTTCATATCAAGTTCATGTCAATTTAATAAAAATCCTTGAATTTTTTTTAACATGGATGTGGCCAAGCCAGGTTATCTTGCAAACTGGAATTCTGAACTTTACTTTAAAAAAAAAACCCAAAAAACAAAAATGCCTTTCCTGCTTTCAGGGTGAGGGTCAATAGCCAGGAGACTAGACTTTAGTGTGAAATCTTAAAGAACTACGTGTTAGGTCTGAAGAGAGAATTGGACATCACCTTCACTTCTCTTGAGTTTGCTGGAATTTTCTTCAGAGAGGAAGGCGTGGTTTGCAGAGTGTCTTATTCCTCAATTCATTTAAGAGCTTTCATTATCAGTACTTCTCTTTTTTTCTTTTTTCTTCAGTGTGATTTCAATGTCAGGTTTAGAGTAAATGAGAAGTAGGTCTCTCACAGAAGATCGGGGCTTAGATTAATGGGAGAAATAAGCTATAAGCATGAAGAGAGCCTTGCTGATGTTTTCAAATAATAATTATAGGAAGACATTTTTGTTGTCTAATAGTGAGAATAAAAAATAGGATACAAAATTATATACATATGGTGTGATCAGAGGTATGCAAAATGTGTGTGTGTATACCTATGTGCATCGAAAAATAAAGAACACTGGAAGGAAGTAAACCAAAATATCAAAAGCGATGATCGCTAGTCAGTGAGAATACAGGTGTTTTCTTTTTTCGTACTTGCCTGTATTTTCCAAATTTCCTATTATAAGCATGTATTGCTTTTATAATCAGAAACAAGTTAGCAAGAAAGTGAAAGAACTTTGCTGCTAGGTAAAAAGTTGATGTTTGTATTAGAAACAAAATTTCATGGATACATTTTTTTTTTTTTTTTTTACTGGTGCCAGCTCCAGAAGGTGGGAAAAGGACCTTCTTTTATTCTTCTCCCCATTTAATCTGACATGTAGGGTCCTCTTTTAATGATAGATTTCAATGAGGGAAAGGCACCTGGGGCAGCAATCAAGGGAGATTGCATTACACTGTGACAAAATCTTTAGAAACGCTTTTCTGTCTGGGCCAGCAAACAGACTGCAACAGGTGTTAAGTCCTTTTTCTTTTTTAAAGTCATTTTCAAGCAGACTTATTACACACTGAGATACACACTGATTATAAAAAAAAACAAAAAACAAAAAACATCTGGCCTATTTCTGAATAATATTAGGATTCTCACTTCACATTAATTTTCTGGTCTTTTATCTAAATTTAGGAAGTCAGGTCAGTAGTACCTGATCATTAGAATGAAAGCTCCATCAAAGTAGGAATGATGTTTGTTTATTTTTAATTCATCTCTGTGTCCTCAACATCTGGCCTAAGGCCTGACACTTCGTCATGCCAGCCCAGCAAGGTAGGAGCAAGCCCTCACACCAGCTGACCAGGATACAGAATAGAGCTCTCTTCCCTTCTCCTGGGGGGTGGGGGGGGTGGGACAGTGCTTGGATCAAGGACAGAGAAACCCAGAGAGACGTGGGTAGAGGGGACTGAGTAGATTCTGCCATCGTAGGATCGAATTGGGGAGGAGTGGGTAGAGGAAGGCTAGGGAATCGCCTGGAATCTCCTCCACATGGAACTGTGAAAGCTCCGTACTTCGGACAGTGAATAGCAAAGACCATTGTTTAAGCTCTTTGGCTTGTTGCTGTGTTTTGGAAAGGGGTGGGGTGAATTATGGATAGCTGTAAAGTCACTCAGAAATGTTTGGAAAAGGGTTTGGGTAGGGCCGGGGCTGACCAAGTGACAAGTTCGAGTTGGTAGGTCCCACATCCAGAAGAAATAGAGACAGAGACTTTGGCATATACTGTGACTTACCAGAACAGTTGAGCAAAGCAAAGAGGGGCCAGGTCTTGGGGACAAGAAGCTCAGTGTGACTTCAGATAAACCCCCAGTTACTTCAGATAAACCATCTGACAGAGGTTAGGCATGGCCTGTGGGGTTGAGGTGTGGGGAAGGGCAGATGGGAGTCAAGTAGCTAAAACTCTTGAACCATTTGGGTGGGGGAGGCTGAGAGAAGAGGTAGATGGTGTAGGGTTGGTGCCAAGTGGCCTTGGCTGGCTAACCTGAAACAGTAAAGCAAACATCCTTTGAAGGGAAGCAAGAAGGGCAGCTTGGTAACCACCATGTACCTGCAATTTGCTGACATGCATAGAACTCCTGTTCCAAAATTCCTCTTCATGTAGTAAAGCTGCCGAGATTCTTATGTCTTCAATTACTGGCTGGAATGTGTGAGGATCCAAATGACTCACTATGAAAGAGCTGAGTTCATAAAGCTGGAGTTTTAAGAGAAAAACCACTTTTGTCCCCTGGGAGTGACAAGGGAGCAAGAGTTCCTAACTGAGGTGCAGAATAACACACACTACCTTTAATAGGCTTTAGGGTGTCAGCACCTTAATCTAAAGTAGTGATTCAAATGGTGGGATTTCAAATACTGTGAGAAACTTGTGAGAAATATGAAGAGAGGCTTCTGAACTTCTCATGCCTGAGCGATCTGGACAGCTCCAAATTAAGGCTAGATGGGGTTTCCAAGGGATTCTTTACCATCCCTGGAGGGATTCGGACACAACACAGCTAAATAAACTCATTCAAGGTTCCATTCTGTGCATCAGGAATCCTTTGGAGCTAAAGTCACCAAATAGCCGATTTGCTAGTCAAGTCAATTCTGTGCTAGTCAAGCTGATTCTTCTTTCAAATCCAAGTCCCTGGCCTTGGCCCTTTTGTAAATCTGTTGACTTCCTTTTAGTTGGTCCTACCTGCCATCTCTAGATTAATTGTTCCAAAAACACTGCTCCCATCGTGATTTTCTTTCTTTCTTTTTTTTTTTTTTTTAAGATTTTATTTATTTATTTGACAGAGAGAGACATAGTGAGAGAGGGAACACAAGCAGGGGGAGTGGGAGAGGGAGAAGCAGGTCTCCCGCCGAGCAGGGATCCCGATGCGGGGCTCGATCCCAGGACCCTGGGATCATGACCTGAGCTGAAGGCAGACGCTTAACGACTGAGCCACCCAGGTGCCCCCCCATCGTGGTTTTCTACTGTACAGTGAACTTTGATGGCTTCTCATGGAACCCTGGGTCTGAAGATGTGGTTCTTGAACCAGCAACATTAGCATTACTTGGAAAGTTGTGAGAAATGTAAATTCGGGGCCCTCCTCCAGACCTACTGAATTGGAAACTGGTGGTCGGGCCCACTGATCTCTTTTAACAAACCCTGATGCATGCTGGAGTTCTGAGAATCACTGCCACAGAGTTCTGCAGCCTGGCGTTCAAAGCCCTTTCTCCTTTGTGGTCTTAATGACGGTGGCCTCTTGGATTTGGCACTTCGTGATCCTGCCTTGGATTAAATTTTTTTTTTTTTTTTTTTTGCGTAATCTGGTCTCATCTTCAGAAATGTACACTCCTCGAGGTCCTGGTCTGTGTTTTCTAGACTTACTGACTTGTAAAATTATAAAGCTGGAAGAATCTGGAAAAACGCTATCCAGTCTCTTTATTTTGCAAACCTTTGACCAGTACCTCGTGCATGGTGGACGTTCAATTAACAATCGCTGAATGAAATAACATGCCCACAGGGGCCGTGGAGGTGAACTGGGACTGCTGAGACTCCAGTGTCATCGCCTTAATTTAGATTGTGCCTTCTGGCACCCTCTAAGGGCTTGTGAATGCCTGGGGGAAGCCTTGGCTGCCTTTGCCAGTTTTTCCCTCACGGTCCCCTTGTATGGGCTTTGGAATTTGCTCGCCCAATACAAGGCAGCACAGTGTTTTGCGATACAAATGGCAGAGCAGTTGAATTAAGAAAATAAAAACAGAACCAAAACTGATGTTGTTTTTCTTATTGCTGCTTTGAGACCCAGCATGAAATATGAATCGGTCATACACAAGAAATAATATCTTGCCTGAATATCTAAGGCATAAATAAAAATTAATTGCAGCACACAGCTGTTAATTATCTGGCTTTGGAGCATTCCAGGAGCAGTTGCTCATGAATACCTATTCAGCTAAAGATCCCTTGCTTATTAGGACATGCGGACATTGACTATGAAGTTGTTGATTGGTTGCAACTGCATAGTTTAGAGATCCAGGCTACCAGTGGTCATTACACTCGTAAGGGATAGGCTGCTGCAGCAGAAATGGAGTATATTTGGCTTATGAAAGTACTCTTTCTCCATCTCATGAATGTTCACACCCCAAAGGGAGATCCTTGACTTCCAAGGATGGCTTTGTGGTGATTCTTCTGAATGCACTGGGCCATGGATGTGGGGAACATTTGTGTGTGTGTCACCCATACCAAATGAATATGATTGACTATATTCCCCAGACTGTACATTACATCCCCATGACTTAGTGATTTTAAAACTGGAAGTTTGTACTTCTTGATCCCCTTCACCTATTTTGCCACCCCCAACCACATCCCCCTGGCAAGCACCAATCTGTTATCTGTATTAGTCTGGGTTTTGCTGTTTTGTTTTACTTTTTAGATTTCACGTAAATGAAATCATGCTGTATTTGTCTTTCTCTGAGTTATTTAGCATAATACTGTCAAGGTCCATCCATGTTGTCACAAATGGTGAGATTTCATTCTTTTTTATGGCTGACTGATGTTCAATTATATATATGTATACCCCACATTTTCTTTATCCATTCATCCGTTGATGGACACTTAGGTTGTTTCCATATCTTGGCTATCATAAATAATGCTGCAATAAACATAGGGGTGCACATATCTTTTTAAATTCAAGTTTTCATTTTCTTCAGGCAGATATCCAGTAGTGAAATTGCTGGGTCAATTGGTACTTCTGTTTTGAAGTTTTTGAGAAAGCTTCATACTATTTTCCATAGTGGCTGCACGAATTTACATTCCCACTAACAGTACAGGAGGGTTCCCCTTTTCTCCACATCCTTTCCAACACTTGTTATTTCTTGTCTTTTTGATACTAGCCATTCTGACAAGTGTGAGGTGATATTTCATTGCGATTGTGATTTGCATTTCCCTGATGATTAGTGGCCTATTTTTTTTTTTTTTTTTTACTATACGTCAAGTTCATTAAAACAAATTCACATGGACTTTCCTAATTATTTTTGTGGTTGTTGTGCTGGGATTTGGTTCAATAAGAGTGCTGCTACTTGTTTGCGAAGTTTCAAGGTGATTATAGTGATTGTAATTTTGGAACTACCGGCTCTGTTTTCCTGATCTTATTATTGTCAAGTCCTTCCTGTTCTCCAGTTTCTGCTGCACCGCCCCCAATCCCTCTGCCCCCTGTCATCATGATCATCATGGCCACAGCTTGTTCACTGAGCCTTTTAGGCTTTCTGTGACCAGACCTGAGACCTGAGATAGAAGTCATTGAAGGAACTCTAACTCCCCACTTTTTGTTCCTCAGCATCGCCTTAGGCTTCCAGTCTGCCTTTGCCATACGCCATATTTCTAGAATCACGTATGTCTCTCGTTCTTTGGGTTCAGGATTGACCTTGCACCGCAGTTCTTGTTAAGTTTCCTCAGGTCCTCAAAGAACCTCACACTTGCCATTCCCTCTCTCTCTCGGCCATCAGGGCGCAGCCTCCGTACCATAGGCTGACTGAGGCTCTGCTGTCACAGATCAGGCTGTCTGATGCTGCCTGCCTGAATCTTGGGGTCACTTTTTGCTTCTGAATTCCTTGGCATCACACGGTGCTTTCATATTGAGTGAACTTCCGCTATTTCATGTTTGCCTCCTGATGCCAGTTTTCTAGCTGCATTATCAGCTCTTATGTGCTGCCATATTTTTTAGCTACTTTGTTCTGCCTGCCAGACTGGACATTCTCCCAGCACCTGCAGCGGGGCCATCCTCCCTGGTGGCAGGTCTAGTTTCAGGTCCCAGCGTCTTCCATTATGACCTGCCCAGACCTGGTGTAACAAATTCCGCAAATGTAAAATATGTCCTTCAGAGAATGTTTATATTTCAGATACTGTAGTTTAATCCTTTTTACTCCAATTGGGTTATGTTACATTTAAAGAATTACTCCCACACTTTTTTAGTACTCTGTGTGGATTGTGAAAAGGGTTGCCTTTCCCCATTTGCAGGTCTTTTAAATAAAATACAGATGAACTTCGCTTTTAATGGAAATTCCAAGCAAAATTCTTTTGAGAAGAACTTTATATTTTAGGGTACTATAATCTGATAAAATTGTTCCTGTTTCTGTCTTGATGTCTAAGGCAGGAACTCTGGGCCTAATTGTTGTGTTTATTATCCTCAATGTTAATCTAAATATGAGGAGCTGAAGAATGGGCAAAAGCAAAGAAAATCTATGTGTGAATGACTGTGCATGTGTTGCATTGGAAGAATGAATGGTAAGTAAGGTAGGTAAGGATAGGGGAAAGCAGCTATGTCCATTTGACAAATGTTAAGGGATCCCTGTTAATGTAATAGTTGTTGATGATGTGAACACTTATTATGATGTATCAGACAGTGTGCTAAGTACTTGGATTACCTCAGTGAAAACCTCTTAAGTAGGTACTAATTTTTTTTTTTTTTAGAGAGAGAGAGAAGGAGAGAGAGAGATGGGTGGGGGGCAGAAGGAGAGGGAGAGAGAGAGAATCTTGTGTGGGCATGGAGCCTGACGTGGTCCTTGATCTCATGACCCTGAGATCATGAACTGAACTGAAATCAAGAGTTGGACACTTAACTGACTAAGCCACCCAGACGTGCCAAGTAGGTACTAATTTTGTTTCTATTTCACATGAGAGAAAACTGAGGTTTAGAGAGGTTAATTAATTTACCTGAGTCTACATGGGAAATAATTGCTAGATTAGAGAGTTGAACCCCAGTAGTGTAACTCCAAATTAGTATCACCAATTATACTGTTTTCCTGTTCTTCACTATGATGTTTCCAGATTATTCTTATAGGATCAGAGAATAGAGAATATAGGAGGAAAATAATTAGCATATATTAGTTATAATTTTCAAAGGATTTTTACATTAATCCTCAAAAAAAGATAAGGTAAGTGGTATTGTTGTCTCCATTTAAGAGGGCAAAAGAAAGACTCTGAAACAGTGACTCTATTCTCACAAGTACCTGTGGGTTCTTCATTTGGCTCTTGTTTACTGTTCCATTGTGGGAGTCTACCACATTATCCTGATGGTGGATGTTTGGATTTTTTCCAGGCCTTTTGTAGTATATAGTGTCTTTATAAACATATACATATTTCTAATGCACATTTTGCATGACTTTTTCTCAGGTGTATACCTAAGAGTATATATGATAAAAATGACATTTAAGACTATATATATATATATATAAAAGGCCATGCATGGAGCAATGATGCGAGTGTGTCATGAACTGGTAATTTTGATTAAACTAATTCTGTGAACCTGGGATTAAAAAAAATTTTCGGTGAACCTGAAGTCTCACCTTTTCTCCCAAAAACAGTAACCTGGCTTGATGACTTGTCTAGGGCAGTAGAGAGGTGGAGCTGGAGCTAACTCTAAGTTCTATAGTTACAGACAGTTCTTAGTCCTGTCCCACTTCTATACATGAACATTATTCTCACCATTCCATTTGGGTGGCCTGAGAACTACAAACTTCACAGATTCTGAGGAGAGATTATACACCACTGAGTTGCAAGTCTGTTTTTGCAGAAGAGATTTGAGAAATTACTCAAGAGTGTTTATATTGCTTCACCCATGGGCCTGTGTGCTGTTAAGCTTCAAATGAAAAGAATGGCTTCATGGTTTAGTTTTATGAGGGAACCAAAGCCATAGAGTTATGATCCAGTGCATATAACATTGAAGGATAATAATTTAAAGTCCAATAAGTCTTGCCATTTATCTTCACCAGAGGATCTCAAAGAGTTTTATGAGAAATTATAGACTAAGAATTTGGAGAGTTACGTGCAATTTATGGTTAAAAAAGGAAGTGCTAAAATTTTCTGGAATGTTCCAAGTCTGTCATTAAAGAAGGCATGAAGAGAACCCAGGATCATTGACTCTTTGGCGAGGAACCCTGGCAGGAATAGATGTGACCAAACGATTCAGTGATTCTGAATGGCTTCAGCTTGCTTTGAGTGACAATATTCCTTTTCCAGGGGCCTTGCTCATTGAAGGAGGACATAGAGGAGTCAGCATGAATTGATTCCCCAGAACCTTTAATAAACGGTGATATTGTGGCGGTCATATTAATACAGCTTTTGTAATATGTTCTCTGATTAGTGTTTCTCCCACTTTAATTGGAATTTTAAGCACCATAATGATGTGAGCCAGCTGAAGTTTTTAAACAGTACAGATATAAATGGTTATCCTAAATTACATTTAGAAGAAACTCTACTTGAACTATTTAGGTTAATAAATAAAGGCACCAAATTAATATAGGCTATTTTAAGACCAAAAAATGTAATACTATAAAACTTTGGTGATCTGTATGCTTTCTGTTGGCCAGCCATAGGATTTTTAATTGAATTACTACAGAAAATTCAGCACAAAATATTATCAGATTTAACCACCCACTGAGTGTGGTGTTATTGTTTTATTAGGTTAAATCAAAGGTTGCTGAAGCTCTTTTCTGCACTGACTTTCAACCCAGAGGGGTAAAGTTTTAAAAGGAGATGATGAAATTTTAGAAAAGAGCAAGAACTTAATAAAGGGATAATAGTCACATATTTTCCTCAGAAAATGAAACTATTTCATGGCTTTATATGTCCATTCCTAGGCTTTTAATAATTAGAGAGTGTCTATGACATTCAAGTTCTGAAGCTTGTAACTGGCCTGAGGTTGAGACTGAAGGAGAGTTGTGGGGGGAGAGAGGTGCTCCTGGAGAAAAGACCCGTGGACAAGCCCAGGGGCCATAGTATCCACATTTCAAGCACACTGCATTTTGGCCATATCATCCCAACAACTCAAGAGGCGGGTGGGATGGCAGCATGGCTGGAGGAATCAGCCCTGCAGATAATCATTTCAAAGCCTGTACATCTTCATCTGGTCATACATGGTTAGGAATGCCCCCCTCCCCGGTTAATCGGTTCTGAGTCTGTCTCCTCTTTCAATTTGAGATGACCTAATTCAGTGGTTCTCCAAGTGCAGTCTCCAGACTAGCAGCACTGCCCAGGAACTTGTTCAAAATGTATATTCTAATGGGCCCCAGCAATCTGTGTTCTAAAGGCCCTCCATGTAATTCTCATGCCTGCTAACACTAGAAAACAACGGATTTAAATTACATTGATCAAGTGTATGCATTTTTTTAAATCAAAGAGCAACTTTCCCAATGTCTGATTCATAGTAGGCTCTCAATAAATGTTACCCTGAAAATGAAAATACACTTAATTTGTCACACAACATTTGACAATGTTTACGATCATATTTTTGTCTTTTTGTTACTGTATACTCATGAATGAGTACTTGCCCTCACAGATTATTCATTTTCTTTCCTTTTGAGACTAGCTCTTCGGCTTTTCATTTAATATGAAAGGTCATTTTCAAAGAAAATTGTTGTCTGATGCTTCAGTTATTTAATTCTCCAGAGAGTCACTGAGAAGCAAAGTGAGTTCGTGCCAATCATTTCTTCCCCATTTTTAAAGAGAGATAGTCACTTCGCTGTCAATGGTGATTAGTGAAATTTTTCTCTCATCTCTTCTGCAGGATGAGCCAGAAGTTCAGTGGCCAAGAGTTTGTTGTCTTAGGGCCTCTCAGTTGGCTTCGAGTCTGCTTAAGCAGCGGATTCATCCAACGCTTTAATACTCTCAGCTTTGCTTCAAGTCATATGTGAAAAGGGTGGGGGGGAATATATCACAAAGAAAGCTGAAGTGCAACAGGTTTATGGAGACAAATGGACTCAGAGTGTAACATGTGAATTCACTTATATACCCAATACTTTCTTTTTTTTTTTTTTTTAAAGATTTTATTTGTTTGACAGAGAGAGACACAACGAAAAAGGGAACACAAGCAGGGGGAGTGGGAGAGGGAGAAGCAGGCTTCCCTTGGAGCAGGGAGCCCGATGCGGGGCTCGATCCCAGGACCCTGGGATCATGACCTGAGCCTAAGGCAGACGCTTAACGACTGAGCCACCCAGGTGCCCCTATACCCAATACTTTCTGATGTGTAAAATCCAGGGGAATCATGGGCTCCAGAGTCAGTGAGATTGATGTGGTATAAACCTCTTTCACCTCTGGTCAGGCAAATGACTTCTGTGGGTTGAACAACATCCCTGCATATGAGCACATCTAGCCCCAGGGACAGGTTTCCCAGGTAGGGGCACTCAAAGAAAGAACCAAGGCCTGGAGTTGGGTGTATGTCCTGTGGGAATGAGAATGCCGATTGTGGGTGAAAATTTGCAATGCAGGCATCACTGAGAGTTTGGGGAGGCTCCCACATGGAGCAGGGTGGGGGAAGTAGGGATGGGTAAAGGGTGCTGAGAGTCGACCAGCAAGACAGAGAAGTGTGGTCCAGGCTGGAGGAAAGCGTGCCTGCGGGGAGCCAGGGATCTGATTGGGACCTCTTTCGCTAGCTTTCCTTGTAATTCTCATGAGGAAGTGGGTGGAAGGAGGCTCCTAGAGTAGAATTGTGCTGGGTAGTGCTAACCACTGCCTGAGCAGCTCGTTCTTTCCCAAGTGAAACCTGTTACTCATGACACAGGCTTTGAATTGGTAGCTGGATGTATGGCTCTTGAGTCCTGGCCATAGCTTCTCGGTTTTGTCCTCCAGACTTCAGTGTGTTTGTTCATTCAGAGAGAGAGGGGTGAATTGGCCTCTAGAGCTCGGGCCCTGGAGGCAGACCAGACAACTGCATTTTGAAGTCCATAAATCCTGACCACCTTGCAGGTGCCAGGCACCACAGAGACACTAGGAATCAAGTGAGAAGCAAGAGTTCCTGCCTTCAGGGAGCACCGAGTCTAGTGAAGGACACAGATCTCCAAATGGCTTAAATTCAATGGGATAATTTTTGTAGGTACAGAATGGTACATAAATTGAATCTGTTTTTGTTTGTTTGTTTTCTGCTTGAGGAAGTCGGCTAAACCTTCTAAGAAGAGGTAATACTTAAAACTAGGTCGGGTACTGAGGAGGAAAAACGCATTGTAGGCAAAAGAAAGAGTGTTTAAGAAAGCACGGTGTCGTCAGGAAATGGCAAGTGGTCTGTCTTCCCCTACAGCATATGCTCTCTGAGGGTGAGTGGTAGACTTGAGGTAGGATAGGAGACATGAAGTCAGATCACAAAGGACCAGTATCTTGTTGGGGGGCCTAGGGAGCAGAGCTTTAAATAGGAGGGTGACAGGTCAGATTTGTTTTTGAAAGATCATTCTAGCTCCTTTATGGAGAGTGGGGTGGAGGGAATAGAGCCTTGTCAAAATACAGTTGAGGCATGATGAGGACCTGGTCCAGGTCCATTGCCAAGGCAGTGAAGAAGCCAGGTTGACTTTTAGAGTCTTGAATTTGTCCAGCTGACTTCTCTTTTAGAGTCCTCGCCCACCTCTTTGGGGGCATCAAGGGCTGCTTCTGTAGTTGCTGCCTACACAGTTGTTTCTGCTGGAGGCTGCAGATTTAACCTGAGCCTGCATTCTCTCATTGATCCCATGGAGTGTTCTTCTCTCAGAGATTTTACCAAACTCTCCTAATGGTGCGGAACTGAAGCTAATTACAAAGAATTCCATGTTAACGTATTAGTAAATAAATTCTGTACTTAGATACTATTGTGTGTGTGTGTGTGTGTGTGTGTGTGTGTGTGTGAGACGAGCAGGATAACTTTGTACTTGACATGTAATTTAAGTCGCTTACATCAAATGCTTGAATTCATTCATGAAACTTTGATTGACATTTACACTATGTGACGGCACTATTAGCTTCACTGAGGGGTAACTTAAAAAAATATTAGACTTCCTCTTGCACAATGTACCAGCTCTGGTTTATTTTTATAGCTGCAAAATCAAGGAACTTTCTAATAGCATTTGGTTCATTCATTCATTTATTTACTCATCCATCTATTAATCCATCAGTCAGCAAATATTTGTTAATCATTTACTTTGTGAAGGCAGAGTAATGAGATGAGGAACACATTAGGGGTGGAAATGAAAATAGAACAGAGGGCGCCTGGGTGGCTCAGTTGGTTAAGCGGCTGCCTTCGGCTCAGGTCATGATCCTGGAGTCCCAGGATCGAGTCCCGCATCGGGCTCCCTGCTCAGCAGGGAGTCTGCTTCTCCCTCTGACCCTCCTTCCTCTCATGTGCTCTCTCTCATTCTCTCTCTCTCTCAAATAAATAAATAAAATCTTAAAAAAAAAAAAAAGAAAATAGAACAGAGAGTTCTGGATGGACCTCAGAGTTCTCGGAAAGCCCAGAATATAAAATAACCTCAAGACTTTGGGTACTTAATCTTTAATAGTAGGGTCGTTTTCATTATTAAAGAGCATCTTGGGTTAGGAAGTGAGGTTTTAGCTTCTTAGATAACCTATCCTATCTCTGCTCCCATGTTCCTCTGGTAATTACTTGAAACTTTTGGTCACTGGGCTGTGCACTGTGTACTCACTAGGCCATGATGATTTCAAGAAATGAATGAGGAAAGTATTTTCCATTACCTATCTGCAGGGTTTTCTGCTCAGTAAAAAAGGGACCAAATAGTATGCTTTCCTAAGCAGGTGTGATAGAAAATATTCAGTCTACCCCACCTAGTTGGTGGAGTCTGTTTGAAAATTGGCCAGTTTCAGAATTCAGCTACTAGTTGTTTGTGTAAATGACTAATGGTCATCAGAAACCATCTTAGAAGTATAACACACCCAGATGTATTTTGATCTCTTCCTCCTTTAAAGCCCCCTTTTTAATTGAGAAAACTCTTTCTCATTGTACAGTTGTCTACTCCTTTGTGGAAAGAGCACTTGCTGGGAATCGGGTGACTTGATTTCTAATCCTAGCTAACCTGCTAACTAGTTGTATGACTTTAGGCCAGGGTTGGCACACAATAGCCTGCTGCCAAATCTGACCTACCACCTGTTTTTGTAAATAAAGTTTTATTGGAACACAGCCATGAATATTTGTTTATGTAATTCTTTTGTGCCACAGTGCAGAGAGGAATATTCGTGGCAGGACTTTATCACAGAGCCTAAAATATTTACTGTCTGGCCCTTTACAGAAAAATTTGTCAACCCCAGCTTTAGGCAGGCCATTATCTTACTTGAGCCTTAGCTTCCCCATCTGTAAACCTAGGGGAATTCGATTAGGTTCTTCCCAGGGCCTGTGTCCTTTTTAACATTCTGTTGCTCTATAACTCTTCATACAGAGAAGCCTCATATCAATCATTGTACACTGGGATATAAACCTATTCATATTTATATTCACTTCTTCAATTTATGAAGCACTAATATTGGCAAACCACTGTAGAGAACTAACAACTCTAAGAGTCTCTGCCCTTGAGAAGCTTATACTCTGGTTAGAAGACAGAGTTACAAGGTTTTGAAGTTAAATTATAATAGAAGGTAATAAAGGATAACATATCAAAATGAGTGAGGATGACTAAATGAGTTCAGAGGATCCTTCTGGGCTGAGATGATTAGGGAAAGCGTATAGGGGAAAGTGGCATGTTTTTAAGAATAGTCATCCCCATAGCCCCATAAAATATTGGATCTAGTGTCCTTCTAAAGCAGTAGTTTTCAGGTTTTAGAGTACAGATTTTAGAGTGTAGGTTACTGGGAAAAAATACAAATTCCTGCAACCCAGCTTTAGTTTAGAGGTTCTGATTGTAGGTCTGGGGTACATCCCAGAAATCTGCTTTTTCAAAGAGTACCCCCTGGTGATTCTGATATATATGGAGAATTTTCTTACTTTTAAAAATATTGCTTTGGAAATTGATTAAGTTGCTAAATACTGTTACTGTTGAGGAATTCATGCTATGTTTGGCAGAGTCTTATTAAATCCTACATTTTCTGTGAGTAGGAGGAACTCCACTATCCATGGAGCAATTACTTCAATGATCTTCTCTCTCCTTTTAGGAAATCTGTGATCTCCCAGGCCAAGAAGAACAAACTGAGGAGTATCTCTGAAAGCCATTGAATTCCTTAGATAAGTCCAGAGGGGAAATCTGAGATCAGTATAATATTGTGTCTGTGATAGCTGAGGATAAATTATTGGAAAGGGTCAGGGTAATAACTACTTCATTTTGCATTTGACTCTTGGTCCTTTTGTTGTGAGCTTTTTGTTCGTGCAAAGCTGGCTGGGGTCCGCCTAGTGGGTCAAAAAAAAACCCTTAAGGAAAGAGGTTGGGAATCTCCAATCTCCATCCCAAAACATGTCACTGATGACTTGAACATATCACCAGATACTCAAGATACTGAGGAGACCTTCCACCTATGGGAGAATGACCCTCTGAAGAGAAATTTGGAATCATCATCAGAGCCATTGGAGGGGACATCTGAGAGTCAAATAGGTGACATTTCACAAGATCCTGTCATGCCTCCAGTCCAGAGAAGAAAGTTAGATCCACTTCCAAAAAAGCATAGATATCCTAGGAAGGCCATAAGGTCAAAGAGAATGAGGAAGAGCAAGAGGAAGGAGAAAGTGGAGACCCACTGCCCCCCGATACTTCCAACACCTTTGGTACCACCACAGAGTGAAGAAGATGAGGTGGTAGATGCAAAGCTGACCATACTCAGTGCTCAGGAAGATGATCCTGACCTTCCCAATGAGGTAAGGATGAGGCATGGGGTGTCAAAAGTCTGGGCTTGCCACATTTTCCTAGGAAAAATAATGACAACTCTTCCCCTGCAGTGGGAGGAGGTGGGGATAAAGAGCTTGAGGAACAAACTTGGATCCTTGGGCCCAGATAAAGTATGAATTGGCTTAGAGGGTGACGGGCCGTCTCTGTGTATGTGTGTTGGCATTGAGGGCTTTAACTTTCTTCTGCTTGCAGGCCCAATTACAGAGTCAGCAGGATGAGGATTCCTGTGTGAAGCATCAGGAGTGTCCGATCCAGCCCTGTGAGCTCCCAGCTTCCCCGGAGCCTGGGTCCTCTTCTCCTGCAGTGACATCCTTGGCATCACCACCACTCTGCTTTGGTCGCTTCTTAGGCTGTGTCTGCCAGACCTTCTCGAGGTCTAGGAAGCGGAAGCCCTCCAGAAGACAGGGCACTGAGCTGGCGGAGGCAGGAGGTGATGCTAAGTCTTTAAGACCTGGCCTGCTGAGGGATCTGGGCAAAAACAGAGTGCAGCCTCATGAGGGCCTGTAGCAAGCTGATGCCAATACAGGCTCTCCCTGTGTTTAGTTTTATAGTTTTCTCCATATTGTTGTTCCCTTTGGTTGTGTTGTTTGTGGAAAAGAGAGCTGCTTTTATGCTGAGATCCTTAAGCCTAAAGAAGCGATAAAAGCAAAGTAGCTTTGAAGTTTTTAACACTTTACCCCAGTAGTGGGATTGCTTCCTACTTCCTCCTATTAGGCTGAAGTAGCATTCACTTGGGAGCAGTGGTTCCCAAAATTCATGCGGATGTTGCTCATGTCTTAGTTAGCTCAAGTCTCACACTACCTTCTCTGAGGATGGAAGCCATACCATCCCGTCATCCTGAGTAATGTTTCCAGATATCAGCCACCAAGTGGAGACGTCTCATGTCCAGCTCCTCTCATTGTCTTTGGCTAGAGATTCCTTTTGAATTCTTCATCCTCAGTACTTTGTTGAACTTCTGCCGCTGTCTGCTTGATTTAGATATACCTCAGGGAGTGATGGTTGCTACATTTCTTGGCCAGGGTAACACTACCACCTCCTCCAACTCTAACTGTTGTTTGGTTTTCTTTTTGTCACTTGTTAGTAAGCTACCTGGCTCTTTCTTATGAATGTGCCTTTGGTGTTCTCTAGCCATATGTATTAAAAAACTTAGTCACATGAGGTAATGGTCTCCTTCCTTGTTATTCTTTAGCAAGACTCCCACAGAATCCCAAGTTCTTCTGAGAACCCTAAAGAAAATAAGTACTTAAAAAAAGTTTAAGATTATTTCATTTCCCCATTGTTGTCCCAGCATACTAGGTTAATCCTCTTCCTAGGACGTAAACTAAGAGTTTAAATTAATTGTATATCCTACTTTGAGAGGGTAGGTTTAAGAAGAATTTGAGAGTTACCTTGTAGCTTTAATTACCTGTTATTATTTCCTACTTGTCCCTGTTTCCAAATTCATAAAAGAATAATAAATAAAGGTACAAGTAGAAATAAATGTATAAAGTATCTGCATTAGAAGGAA
Organism: Leptonychotes weddellii; assembly: GCF_054177405.1. Taxonomy (NCBI): domain Eukaryota; kingdom Metazoa; phylum Chordata; class Mammalia; order Carnivora; family Phocidae; genus Leptonychotes; species Leptonychotes weddellii. The sequence continues at coordinate 141,814,997 of NC_138369.1, forward strand.
ATTGTATACTTTATTATCTTCCTTCCTTAAGACTGACCCTGATGGTTACCACACTAGAATTAGAGAAGATAACCAGTGTGTTTGTTTTGTGCTTTCTTGCCTGGAATAGGGCTTTGTAGTGTTGGAAGAATGAAGTTGGGAAGGGAATAGAATGACATGCAGGAGCAGTGGTAAAGATTCTTAAGGCTGCCTTGGGGGTAATTGGTAAAAATTGCCCTGGAAGAAGTTTTGTGATGTGGTGAGGATCTCAAGTTGGAATGAGGAATTTTGTAAAACGTCATACTCTGTGCTTGGAGTAAAATGGGAGAGCTTTCTCAAGTCAGTCATGCTTTGATACCTTTAATTGTCTAAAGAGTGGTTGATTGTTTAGAGAGTATGGAATTTTAATAGAGCTAATTGAGCATTATAAATGGGCTCAAGCTATTACATGAAATTTCAAATTATCTAAAATATATTTACACACCTATTTTCTCAATGTAATATAAGAAACGTACTGCCAGGCAAGGCATAATGTACGAAAAGTCCTGTGTCATGGAGCCTATTATTAAAAGCTCAAAGGAAGGTAGATATTAGCATTGCCATGAATGCTTTGTTATTGTTTCTTATCGTAAGGTGTTTCAGGATGAGCTGTTCTATCATAGAAAAACTGTTCGTTCCAGCCTGGTTAACCATATGCCCACTCCCACCTACAATGCTGATTTTCATATAAAGTTTATTTATTCCAAATTTAGAGTAAGGATTTCAGATAAGGGAAGATCTGGATAAGCACTTAGTTTTGAAACTCTTTTGCTCATGTGTCTTGACCACTCAATCACAAACAGGGGGAAAACGTGTCCATGTCTCCCCCGCTGCATTAGTAAAGAAGAAAGTATGTGTTCCCAGGTTTCACATTCTGTGTTGCTGTCTTTATAGCTTGAATTATTAAACATGGTTTATGTCTTTAAATAAAGTTGTTTTTGCAAAATATATTTAGAAAAATAGTAAATCTGTATCAAAGTAAAAACAAATTAAAAATAAAACCTACCACTATTGATGAGAGATAAAACTTAGGGGTCATTTAAAAAAAAAATGTTTCTCCACAAGGCAGATAAACAGATACTGTCAATGTGTTGTAAACAGAAATACTTGACAAGTATAAAGATGATCACATTTAATGTATTTCGTTGCCTTTTTTTCTCATGGGAACTCACACAACTAGGTAGGTGGCAGGAATGCTCATTGCTACAAGTTGAGTAAGCTGAGATTAGGCAGGTTGATTAAACTTTTCCAGTGATTCTTTTCTAAGAACACTCATTACATCTGCTAGGGAATCATAATACAAGTTCTCTAAACATTTTATTTAACCACTCACTTGTGGTTTTATCTTCTAAATGTGATTGATTTTACTCTGGTTCTTGTCCCAGTGTTCTGTATGGGAACACTTCTTGCTGGACATTTTGTTTTTGTCACCTTGTCCTCACACTACTGTCCAAATTCCAACTAATGCCACCTCTACTCACCTGGAAAATTTTAACATGAGAAAACTCTGGTTAATGTAGAATTACAGAGAACCAATAGAGAGGGTTTACTTATTAACCGAGTTTTAACAGAAAAAGTAGAACTGATCTAGTCCTTATTTATCGGAGGAACCTGAAACACAAAGAAATGAAGTTGCTCGATCTCAAGATAGCCTAGCTGCTTAGTGGCAAAGCTAAAGCAAACAATAACTAACATTAGATTCAATATTGTACCTTATGCCCTTCTTCTATAATCTTCAAGCCGTCTGCATGGGATTGATATTAATATTTTCATTTTACAAATGAGACCATTTAAGTTCAGAAATGTCCTGGTAAGTCCTGATGCAGAATCCAAAGCCAGGTTTGTTAGAGTCTGAAACCCATACTCATTACATTCCACCTCCCAGTATTACAATGTTATAAAATCTCTTTGTTTCCAGTCTAAATCTGTAATGTCAAGAACAGGCAATTTCTCTTATTTCCCAAAATTTATATTTTAGCCTTAATGCCTGTATAATAAATATAGTTCAATTTAAAAAAAAGTCCAGTTAAAAAGATTATTTCTTCCAGGTAAAATTTCTGTATTGGGCAGTAAATAGTAAAATAGTTAACCTAAGTGTCATTGATAAAATAGAATTGCAGTGTAATATAAACAAAGTTTTAATCATTACAACTAATTAAACCGAGACAATGACTTAACTGAAAAGTGATCAAGAGAAAAAAGAATAGCACATAATCAAAGCAGGGCCCTCGACTTGACAGGATCACAAGATAAAGCACAGCAAAGATGAATTAGGTCCCATAGAAAGCTAATAGACTTAAGAGTGTTTCTAAACTGTTTTCAGGTGAATGGTTTGGGATTTGGGTAGCAAAGAGACAGGCTCTTCTAGGTAACCCAGTGACCCTTGAAATAAGTGAGTCTACTGCTACTAATGAACTCCAGGCTTTAAATAGGAAATTTGAATTTTCTCACGCTTCAAAACATTCTTTTCATTTTGATTTGACAAGGCCTCTTTCAGGACAAAATAAAAGAACAACAAAACTGGTAGGTTCAAACCCCTGGACTGTGTGGTCAAGGAATGTTCTTCATCTTTTTTCAAACTCAAGACACGAGGACAGCTGTTGTACATGGAAGGTTGGATTGCGGCAGATTTCCTGAGCTGTATTCTGTCAGCTGTAAAGAATTGCAGCGCTGCTCCCATCATGGAACCTTTGTGATGAACTGTCTCAGACACACGGTTATTACCCTCCTGGTTCCCAGTGCTAGAGGATGTCTTTGACGAGCACCCTTGTTTCCCTCCCCTCTTTCCCACCTCCTGATTTAGAGTCAGTCCTGCAGTTGGTGAGAGGCCCAAAGGCTATTTTAACAGAGGTTTAAATAGTGTACACGAAGAGGAAACCTCAACACAGGTTAAAATAATTTTTACACGAGTTACGTAATTTTAAACGAATTCAAAATTCTGAAATTCTATCACAGATGATTTCTGATGTGAATTTGACTTCTCATCTAGTTGTAATTACCAGTTTGATTTGAGGATGTCTGTGAAAATACACAGTGCTGGATTATTACAATGGTAGCCCTTCTGGTGAGCAGGACAATAGGTCCATTCACAGAGTGATGAAACAGTAACTGGGATTTTTTAATAAGTACCATGAGAAATATCCCCTGAATATCTGTCTCTTCACATGGAAGAAAACAGAATTATAAAGATGGTAAAACCAGAAAAAAAGAACACATTTCAATCAGCATTTAGTACCCAAACTCTTACTTGGTTTGTGATGCTCAATAAAAATCTCTGGCTAAAATTTATATAAAAAAGATAATAGATGAAAGAGAAAATAGTTATCCCATCACCTCTTTTCAAGAGCTACCATTCATCCTAATTTAAAATCTGGTTTCATTTTAAGGTTAAAATTATGAAGCAAAGTTCTGTGTCTAATTCAATGTGTTACGTAATTATATAATAAGTAGTTGGGAAATACCTGTCTGAGCCTGGACTTAAAAGTTAAAAAACTTAAATACGGAATCCAGGTTTTGCCATTTGCTATTGTGTAACTTCAGCTATTTGTTGAAACTCATTAATCTTTCGTCTCCTCATCTAAAAAGGGAGATTGTTAACATCCCATAGGTTGTTTTGAGGATTTCTTGAGGATACCTTGCTGAAAAAGCCTACTGGCTCTTTTGTAGTAGAGAGCTTTTGACCTTGCCATGCCTATTGAATTCTTAGAAAACAAAACAAGATATTAACTGCCTAAGTGCTATACAAGGGTAAGCTACTCATGTCAATCTTTATTTTGAAGAGAACTGAATTTATTTTGGGGGGCATCATGTGGAGCAACAAGATTTAATATTTGTTTATTCCCAATTTGAATGTCTCTAGAGAAACTTTTTACCCCAGAACTTGGCAAGCTAAAGCCCCTTTATTGTTACAACCTGTGAAATCCATATAATTAGGCCTTTATTCTTGATTTATAGAAGAGACAGTCATCTGGTCCTAAATTGCCATGGCTTAATGCAACATCTTTTTAAATAAGTCATTAGCATTTTCTAAGAAAACTTCATTATATAGTTTATTCAATGGCTGTAACAGAGCAGTGGTTCTTAACTTTTTCTGCTCAAATCCTCTGAATGATAGGAGATATCCTAATGCACCACTGTAGCAAGAATTATTAAAGAAATGATGATTGAAGCACCTCCCAGATGCATTAGAATTTTGGAGAAATTGTCTTTGGGTAAACACCCTCCCTGTATCTTTTTTTTTTTTTTTAAAGATTTTATTTATTTATTTGACAGAGAGAGACACAGAGAGAGAGGGAACACAAGCAGGGGGAGTGGGAGAGGGAGAGGCAGGCTTCCCGCCAAGCAGGGAGCCCAATGTGGGGCTCGATGTGGGGCTCGATCCCAGGACCCCACTAGGATCATGTCCTGAGCCGAAGGCAGACGCTTAACGACTGAGCCACCCAGGCACCCCACCCTTCCTGTATCTTGATACCCCCCCTCACCATTTCCCTTACCTACCTGTGAATATTTCACCAAGACTTAGGGTCATTAAGCTCCAGTGTTTTGTGATCTGGATTTTATTTTTGTTCCACTCAATAAGCATGGATGGAATATCTGTGCCTAAACTGAAGCTATTTTATCTCAAAGTGAAACAAAAGAAACATACATAAAACATAGAAAAACCACTCGGTGCTGTCAAGTAACTTATAGACTGTTCAGAGAAAATAAGTGAAGCACTCACATAGTGACTACTGAATAATATCAAAAGTATTCAAACGAGCTCTGAAGAGTGGCAGTGTTAAGTAAGCACTAATAGAATGCCTTGAAAGGGAAGATTATTGCAAGATGGAATATAGGAGGTGCCTTCTTGGAATAGGTAAATTTTGAGCTGGGCCTTGAAGGAAGAATATGGTCTAGATTTATCCAGTCCCACAGTCAGACAGGTTAAAATTACTGGATGGAGTCCTGGAGGCTGGATGGAGCCAGAGCACAAGTGTAACCAGATCCAGTAGAAAGTTGGCAGAAATGCTGCAGCCCTTATGGATAAATCCTTGTGCCCAAGGGTAGGCAGTTCAAGAGATGGGTCAGGAACAGAAGACAGAGCTAGAAAGTTAGGTGCTGAATACAGGCAGAGATGGTGCAGAGACAATCACAAGGGAAAGAGTAAAGAGAGAGGGTAAGACTTTTATCTGAACAGCTGAAAGGCCTGTGGCGTATTGGCCATGTAGTGTTTCAGGGGGAGGTCCCCTCCAAAGGAAAATGGTGGGCAGCTTTGAAGGACATAAAAGCAGATGATTCTGATGGAGAACATCATGAAGAAAGGTACAGATGTGGCAATATTAAGTTATATGTTGGAGACATGGAGTAGCTTAGACATGTGGGGAGTAGTGAGAAATAAGCTGGGGCCATTAGAACTTCATATTTGTATTTTATACTTGGCTTTGATTCATAGTTGAGAGGGAGATCAAGTTCTTGATCTTCTCTAAGGAGATAACATTGCCCAAGTTAGCAAACCCCAAAAGGAAAAAGTATAGGAACAGAGATGTGCAAGGGCATTGACCCAGATTCAGTAATGACCTTTAAGAATATGCTGTGTGGTTAGCTGCTTTCACTATATATCTGGACTAGATGATTGTCATTTGTTTTGTTTTGTTTTGTTTTACCATTTGCTTATGAATAATATATTTTTGTAAGAATAGTGGATAAAATTAAAGGAACAATTACAAAGAAACCCTTACGTGAAAACACATAGTATACTATATCATGAAGAATGTACCTGGAGTCCCAGGATCGAGTCCCGCATCGGGCTCCCTGCTCGGCAGGGAGTCTGCTTCTCCCTCTGACCCTCCTCCCTCTCATGCTCTCTGTCTCTCATTCTCTCTCTCTCAAATAAATAAATAAAATCTTTAAAAAAAAAAAGAATGTAGAAAGTCATGATCTGACTTACGGTTCCACATTCTACATTAGTCAAAAAGTAAGCATGAAAGTTGAACAGAATCAGTCTGGTGGGAACTTCTAAATGCTTATCTGCTCTTAAGGCCACAGAGCAGTACAACCCAGTATTTGAGAATACCTCTGCAGACAGTGTCTGGGTTCAACTCTTGGCTTTCCCATGTAATAACTCTGTACCTCAAATAAAGTACTTTTTTTGTGCTCCAATTTGCTCATCTGAAAAATGGGAATGGTTTGCCTACCTCCCAGGGCTTCAGTGAGAATTAAGGGAGGTAATACCACACGTAAGGAATTTAGACTGGAACTTGGCACACGGCAAGTACACCAAATACGCTTCTGTTATCCTCAGGTAGGACAATTGTTTGAAATACTGCTTTGTGTGGGAAGAGATTGTGAGGTCTTGAAGGCCTGTGTATGAGGTACCTGGGGAGTCTGATCCTAAATGTTGGGGCTTTCAGCCTCAGTATTCTGAGCATGGCTCAGAGATAGTGGAATCACCACCACACCTAAAGAGATTCTGTGTGGTAAGACAGAGGTTATTTCTGTACACAGAACCCAGTTATTACATGACTATGGGGCATGTTCTTAGCATCTAATTGTGAAGGAGTCTAATTGTGAATTTGTCTTCAGTGCTTAGCACAGTGCCAAGCACGATAAGCACGTAACAACTTCTCAGTAAATGTCAAGTAAATGAGTAAACAGTTCAGTGAAGAACAGAATTCCAGTATGTGTAAAATTAAAAGTACCATTCACAGAAACAGCATTTTGTTTCATTCCCTTATAGCTTTTGCAGTGCTTTGGCACTGAACACAACTCTCAGATCATGGCACATAGGAAGAGAGGCCCCAGAGGGACTGAATAGGAAGTTTTCCTCAGTTAGGTGGGGCGGGGCGTGGGATCAGCATTAGGCTGATTGTAAAAAGGTAGATTCAGAACTGCTATATTCAGTGATTAAGGAGTAACGTATTCCCCTTGTCAGCAGTCTCAGTACTGTGCTTTAAAGTGTGCGTGCACACAACCCCGCCCCGCCCCCCCAACCACAAATAGACAAGTATATCAGTTACTATACCGCTTTATTCATTTGGGGTCAGTGCTGCCTAACAATCTACCTGAAAACTTAGTAGCCTAAAACAATGGCAATCATTCATTTTGCCCCTGGATCTGCGATTTGGTTGGGGTTTGGCCGGGAAGGCTCATCTGCTTTCTATGCAGCATAGCTGGGACAGCTCTATTTTTGACTGAAGGTCTCATTCAAGATGGCACATTCACATGACTGACAAGTTTATAGTCCTGACTGTCATCTGGTTGCTCAGTCATGCTGTGGGCAAGGGACTCAGTTTCTTTCCACATGGGGCCTCTTCATAGACTAGAATCCATTCACAGCAAGGTGGCTGTGCTCTAAGGGTGAGTTTCCTGGAGAACCAGATAGAAGGGAAGTTCTATGATCTAGTCTCAGAAAGCACACCGTGTCGATTCTGCTTTAGTCACAGGCCACCTACACTCAAGGGGAAGAAATGTGGACCCCTTCTTGCCCCAGGGGGGAGTGTCCATATTCACACTGGAGAGTGTGCAACGGGAGATCTTGGAACCGCCTTGGAAAATATAATCCCTATTTAGAGAAATGCCAATTCAGGTACCTCTGAAGGTCCCCAGAGTGACAAGACTATTCTGGGATGCAAGAGATATTTTCTGGAAGAAGCATATTCAAAGGGAGGAGATATTTTTGTGAAAGTTTGGAAAAGATGGTTCTGATGACACGTAAGAGGTGTCACGATTTTGTCGTTGAAGAAAGTTATACACAATATAAATAGGACAAAGGGATGGATGGGGGCATTAGCTGATTGAGGTGATTTAACAGGAAGAGCTGAGTGTCAGCAATTTTAAAAAATAAAAGGAAGTCTTCACCTTGTCCTGTCGATGCCAGTAGAAGGGGACATTCTGAACAATCATGGACCCTCAGCTATGCGCATAGCTGAACCTAATTTTTCTCTCTGTGACTGAACAAAATCTTCCATCATGACTAGAGTCTCAGAAAAATCTTACCCAGCAAATTGAAAGTAGACAGGAAAATCATAGGAAAATCTATACCTGAAGCCATGTATCAACATTCTTTGTTAGTAAATATTTATTTAGCTCTCACAGGTGAAGTATAAATGATGACTGCTGTTTTCCTTCAGGGCAGATTACAGTTCAGCTGAGACTGGCATTCAACAAATCGAACCCCAGCACCTTTGACTTCTCTGCCAGAGGAGAGGCCTTTAACTGGTTCTCAAAATTATCTATTTTAGGACTTTGCATGGAAACCCAGAAAAATCCATTTGCTAAAATCTATACCAGCTGGCCCGGGTGACTCTGTCCACATCCGTTCTATTCACAACTGAACTGCTATTGATTTGCATGATGAAGCAATAGTATACAAGAGATCGAGCTTCCCCCAAAGCCAGAGCCTCTCTCGGTCTAGGGTTTGGGGTGGGAAAGAGAGATCATAGACATAAATTTTCTTTTTTAAAATATACTTGTTATTATCAGCTTGCTTCCTTCCATCCAAAGGAGACTATCAAAGCCCAGTTAGAATTGAACATGGCAGTTCTTGTCCTTCTGGATTGCCAACAGGATCTGCCCTGGCAAAGGAGAGGATAATCATGGTTGGTCTTTTACTAGCCTCTGAGAAGCACTCCATCATTCATTTCCCACAATTATATTATTTTAGCTGATCCCATATGTTTCAGTAATTTTCTTTTGTTTAATAGTTTGGCCTTCTGTTGAAGACTCGGGTAGCTAAATGATGATGCATTTGTGACAACTATGTGTACCTTATGTCTGAGCACTGTTATCAGGATAGGGCCTCTTTGGGAGTTTGAGTAGAATGGAACATGTTAGTTGAAATGAAAGCAAGACTTTTATCTCTTTCCCTGGGCACTTCCACGAATGGGGCCATGGGCTCCTTTACCTAGGAGAATTGAAGCAGAGCCCCAGGAGTGTGGTCATTGACAGGACCGTCTATGCCATGTAAGTCTTGCCATTTACTAGTTAGTATCTGATACCTTACTGAGACTAGACAACTTCAAGTACAGGATTAAAGGTGTTGCCCTGATCACAGCACCTCAGTTTCCATTCTTTCATGCTGCTGGGGCATCACATGACCACTTTTTGCAGCTGGGGTTACTCTCCTTGATGCTAGGCAGAATTTGAAAACAAACTTGTTTTTATTTCATCTCCTTGTAGGGATGATAATCCATGGGGCTGAGAATGGACATTTTCTGTGAGTTGCACAGGTTCTTCAACCTATGGCTGGAACTGATTGAATGCACTTAATACTGTGCTTGGAAGCATGTTTTGAAAGGCATTATTCTAAAGCTCGGTGCTCAGTCTCCCTTCGTCAAGTTTAATTCTCTTTATATCCTAATTTCCATTTCTGGTTTTGAATGACTACCATTGCTTTCAGAAAATTCACTGTAACACGTCTTGAGATACTAATATGACATGTACCTTATAAACAGGTTAGTTTTGCATTGTGTACGCTCTTCTTTCTGAAGAGATGTTAAATGAAACTGCTACATTTTACTTTAAGGAATTAAGCTGAGAAGAACCCTTCAAACAGCAAGACTTCTTTAGACAGGTGGTAATTTATTGTTAGGCATTCTGAAATGGTTTGTCTTGGAGAAATAAACATACAATAAAATTACCCAAAAAGCATTCAGATGAGTGTTTTGATTCAACAAATGACAGGAAAGTTTGGAATTTGAATATTTTGTGAATTGTAGTAGTAACTTTAGCAACTGAAGGGCTAGGAAGACAAATCAAATGGAAAGCAATTTTGATTTTAGTATGAAAAATGTGCAGTTATGTAGAAGATACTAAAGGTACTAGAAAAAGATTTCAACAAGGAACTAGAAATTATGTTTAAATAACCAAGAAGATTAAGAACACATGGTGATTGACAAGTATTAACAGAGCTATTAAACAGGTTTTTGAAGCAAATGCACATGACATATTTTAGTATTTCTCCAATGATTTCAGCATAATTTTTTGTTGTTGTTGCCTGCTGGTTGAGGTTTAGCAGATGATATGTAAAAAGCCAAAAGACTACATAGTAAGAAAAAATTCTTAATTATCTAGCTGCCAATCTTTTTAAATGCCTTGTGTATTCAAATACATATATATAAACACCCACACACCCAGAAAATAAATTGACAAGAAAGGTGGTAAATCACACAACAAATAATAAATAAATAAATAAATAAATAAATAAATAAATAAATAAAATGGGGTAGTACATTTATCTGTATCATATAGGACCAGACTCTTCTTTAAGTCGTAATTGCACTTTTATTTGTTATTTTGTGGAAAAAAACACATTTTTATATTGGGGAACCCACAGTAGACTTTTCTTCAAAGAGGTATTTAAGTGGAAAATTAAGAAAGATATCAGCACAAGGGCCAATATGAGTAAGTGCTTAATGCTGGAGTAGAGATGTTATCAGACTAATTATCTGAAATTTTTTTAGCGTCTACAGACTATTCCTGTATCTTTCAGTCCTGAAAGTCAAATATGTATTAGTGTTTCTCAAACTTTGTGGGCATCAGAATCATTGGAGAAGCTCCTTCAAAGTGTTTTTGCTTGGGTTCTGTCCTCAAAGATTCCTGAGGCTAGTCCTCAGGAACCAGTACTTTTAACGTTATTCTTTGCCTCACTCCTCAGGTGTGATTCTTATGTATACTGAAATCTGAGAATTATTGGGGAAGATAACATACATAAAATATGATAGGAGACCATGGCACTTGAATGGTAAAACATTTATACCTTTAAAAATGTCAGAGCTCAGGGCGCCTGGGTGGCTCAGTCAGTTAGGTGTCTGACTTTGGCTCAGGTCATGATCAGGGTCCCGGGGTCGAGCTTCAAGTCCGAGTCCGGGCTCCACGAGCAGTGGGGTGTCTGCTTGGCTCTCTCCCTCTGCCCCTCCCCTACTTGTGTGCTCTCTCTCTTTCAAATAAATAAATAAAATCTTTTTTTCTTTTCTTTTATTATGTTAGTCACCATACATTACATCATTAGTTTTTGATGTAGTGTTCCATGATTCACTGTTGGCATATAACACCCAGTGCTCCATGCAATACGTGCCCTCCGTAATATCCATCACTGGGCTACCCATCCCCCGACCCCCCTCCCCTCTAAAACCCTCAGTTTGTTTCTCAGAATCCATAGTCTCTCATGGTTCGTCTCCCACCCGATTTCCCCCTCTTCAATAAATAAAATATTTTTTAAAAATGTCAGAGTTCAGGGCACCTGGGTGGCTCAGTTGGTTAAGCATCTGCTTTCGGCTCAGGTCATGATCTTGGGGTCCTGGGATTGAGCCCTGCATTGGGCTTCCTGCTTGGTGGGCAGTCTGCTTCTCCCTCTTCCTCTGCTCTTCCCCCCTGCTCGTTCTCTCTCTCTCTCATATAAATAAATAAAATCTTTAAAAAAAAGGTCAGAGTTCATCTAGAGTCTATGGTCTACATGAAACAGTTTAAAACCCATTTTGCTTCTGGATTAGTTGTTTCACATTTTACTTTTTGCATAATTATTCTAGGCAATATTCCAAATTGACTTAGATTACACATTTTTAATAATGAAATAACCAAATTATTAGAATTAGGAATTCTATTAATGGCTTCGTTTTAAGCTGTTACATCTTTTTTTTTTTTGGACTTTGGAAGCAGGGGAAAATAATCATAGCTTTCTGTAATGACAAAAAATTTTCAAGTACACAGGTATTTAAGTCAAGAGGAATAGTACTGAAAAATGAAAGGCATTATACTTAAAGTGCTATAACTTCTTTATTGCTTATCAGCCCTACATGTTATCATTCCCCTCCCACTGACTATTTGCTCTCAGTTTACTGTGCCCTGTTCTTAACTGGTAAGACCTGAAGATACAAAGGATTTTCTGTAGGCTTGCAGCAGGGTTGATGATGGTTGAAGGAAGGTAGGCTAATCCTTTGAGGTGAGGACTGACAGTATGTGGAAGAAGGTTCTGGCTGTGGTTGTGTAGTCCTGAGTGGTAGAGGCATGGGGAGGGGCGACGGAGTTGATGTAGCCAGGCCAGGTCTCGAGGTGTGCCTGTGCTGGGGGACGGAAGGGAAAGAGAGGTTGACTGTAAGCCTAGGACTAGCCCACATATGAACACGGTGTTGGTGAGGGCAATGGAAGCTCAGCCTTGGGAGATGGTCTGGTGTGTTCGAAATAGGTACCAACTTCACGGGTTTGTCATTGACTGGCTTTCTGACCACTGACAAGTCACTTGTTCTCTTTGCTCAGCACTTTTTTTCTTTGTAAAATATGGATAATAATAGTATCTACCTCAGAGGAGCTTTATGTGGATTAAATGAATTGGCAACTGTTCTAATTGGGGTAGAGTAAATGCTAGATATTCCGAGATATCTTATATCGATTGAGGAAGTAGGAGCTATCTGAGATGGAATCGCCTCCATTAAATAAAAGATTGTTCCTATGAAAGGTACACCTAACATTATGCATATCGAAATTCTTTTATTCACTGAATCATTTATTTGTTTATTTGGTAGACATATACTAAGCACTTACTACGTGTTCATTTACTTGGCAATGTGCTAAGCACTGGGGATAAAAAAGTGAATTAGATTCTTTCACAATAAGATATTAAGGTGCCCTATAGTCATATAATAACTGAATACCCTGTTATTGAAAGGATGGTGTTTCAGTGAATTAACTAACTTTTGTTTATTTAGTGTATGTTGGCATCTTTAAAAAGGCCCAGCATTTTACTCCCCTTTTGTTCTCACTGGAGTGCTAAACTAACAGGATGAATGAATAAATCATATGGAGACAAAAATATCCAATCTAATTTGCTGAAATTGAGAAATGTGGCTTATACCTGTAAGCAGGTTTCTCAATACTGAACTGCACCATTGCACACCTGTCCCATAAGGATAGGGCCTGTGCCACTAATTTTATCATATGACTTAGAGGAACTGAGAACATAGTCTCGCTCTGAGCAAGAGCAGGGGGAAATAGATGTGGCTGGGCAGTGCATGTCCTGTGTTACTCCAAACTCACCAATAGACTTCAGCTCACTCCTGATTCGTTAGGGAGCAGTCGGTGGGGGATGGGGGGAGCCTGGTGTGTTACATGGAAGGATACATCCGGAGTGGAAAATAAATGCCTCACCCTAGCATTATCGTTTGCCAGACGTATTCTATCATTTATTCTCTTTGCTATATATATTCCTATGAGGTAGATTTCCTTTTTCCTTTCTCTCTTATCCACTTTTTAGATTTTTTTTTTTTGAAAAGGGACTTCTGATTCTGGACACAATGGAGTAAACACACTCCACCCTATCTCATCCACTAATTATAACTAAAACAGCCCAGAATAAAATACATTAAGCAACTGAGTGACAGATGGACAAAAGCAGGCAGACTGGATAAGGATCTCAGGACTGGAGGAATGATCTGGCAAGTGAGTCTCCTGTTGAATTTTTGTTTTCCAAAAGCTCTTTCTCTCCACCAGCACATGGTGGTCCAAGGAGAGGAGCCCTGCGGATTCTCCCCAGCCTACATCAAGTGAGTGGCGACAAAAAGGTGAGACCCCTTCACCTCCGGGCTAGCATGGCAGCAGAAACACTGTGAGGCCAAGCCCTGCAGAACTGCCTAGCCCTGTTACCCCTCAGAATACCAGTGAAGAGATGGAGCCCTTTTCCCTCCTCACTGCTGTGACAGAGGCAGAATTAAAGATCAGCACCCTGACAGTAGTGTGGTGAGGCTGACTTTCTATCTTTCTAATAATAACATCAGGAGGATGGAACCCTGGGAACCAGAGTGGGGAAGGGATAATAGAGAGGAAGTAGCTGGAGAAAGTGACCATTTAAATCTATGTTTAAAGTCCTGGACTAACTCCTGAGCTGTGCATGCTTGAAACTAAATGGAATCACCTCAGCAAAGGTTTTGAACACGGACCTATGGTGAGGACCACTGCTCAGGTTTTAGTCTGAACTCTGGGTGGCTCACAAGCTGGGTAAACCAGGTGTCACTGCAAATTTTTTGAAAACCAAGTCGACACTGTAAAGACAGTGCATAGAAAGTGGGCCAGGATATGTATTGACTGCCTGTTAAAACAAAACAAAAATCCGTGTTCTACAGAAGATTTAAATAGAATCCAGAGTCTTATAGTATTCAAAATGTCCAGGATACAACCCCAAACTACTCAACATACAAAGAAGTAGGAATATCTGAACAACTATTAAGGGAAAAGGAAGACAACAGACACCAACCACAAGATGATTCAAGTGTTGAAATTAACAGAAAAAGTCTCTGAAGCAGGCATTATAATCATTCTCCAGGAAGTAAGGCAAAAGACTCTTGAAGAGAATAGATACATAGAAGCAAAGAAATAGAAACTATTAAAAAAAAAGAGAAAAATTTTAGAACAGAAGAATACAATAATGGAAATTTTAAAAAATCACTGAAGAGGCTTACAGCAGAATGTAGATGGGAAGGAAGGAATCAGTAAAGTCAGTGAACCTGAAGACAGGGAATAGAAATTATCCATTTTAAACAATGAGAGACAGAGACAGACAGAGATAGAGACACACACACAGAGAAGCAGAACCTCAGGGAGCTTTGGGACAAATTGAATCAGGGAGCTTTGGGTATAATATTCATGTTATAGAAGGAGAAAACAAAGTATGTGAAAAAGCAAACAAATGAAAACCAAAAGTATAGACTTGAATAACGCCATTAGCCAACTTTATTTAACTGACATTTGTATAACACCCCAGGTCATATCAGCATACACATTCTTTTCAAGCATGGATGGAACATTCACCAAGAGAGTCCATATTATGAGTCACAAAGCAAACCTTATTAAATTTAAAAGAATTTAAATTATTGAAAGTATGTTCTCTGATCGTAACGAAATTAAACTAGAAAGCAATAACAGAATCATATCTGTAAATCACTAGTTTTCTAGATATTAGAAAATTAAACAAAACATTAGTAAATAATTGATCAAAGAGGAAATCTCAAGGGGAAATTAGAAATGATTCTGAACTGAATAAAAATGGAAATATAACCACCCCAATTTACGTGATACAGCTAAAGCAGTGCTTAGGGGGAAAGTTATACCGTTAAAAATTTATATGAGAAAAGAAAGTTCTCAAATCAGTAATTTAATATTTGAGAATAACTATTATGAGTCAATACTCATTAAAGTGAGGCTGACTGATTAATCTTAAGGATAAAAGTGTAGAATAAAGCTAATATCCATATTCAACATCTTAGTTTGCTTTTAGTTACAAATTTTTTAAAATTTCTTTCCCTAAAACATTCACAGCAGAAGTGTTCATTTCACTTACCTGTTTCACTTCTACATATCACCACAGTCACTGGAATTGCTTTAAGAAGAGGAATAAACCCAATGGCTCTTAACCCAACATGGCTATGTTTATTTACCTACAGAAACATAAAAAAGAGCAAAATATACTCAATACAAATAGAAAAGCAAAGTCAATGAAATTGAAAACATAAAAATCAAGGTAACCAAAAATCTGGTTCTTTAAAAAGAAAACAGTTAAATTGATAAACCTCTAGTGCAATTGACCAAGAAAATAAGGCATAAATGGTCAACACAAATGATCACAAATGATCAGGAATAAAAGAAGGAATATTACTAACAACCCAAAAGACATTCAGAGGATAATAAGGAAATATTATGAACAACTTTATGCACATAATTTATAATTTAGATGAAATAAATCAATTCTTTTTAAGACACAAATATCAAAACTCAAGAACAGAGATAACTTGAGTCATCCTTTACCTATTGAAAAAAAATCTGATTCAGAGTTAAACACCTTCAAAAAATATTTCCAAGCCCAGATTGTTCACTGATGAACTTTACTAAATATCTAAGGAAGAAATGACATCAACTTTTCAAATTTCGCATTGAGTTAGAAAAAGAGAGAACATTTCCCAGCTCATTTTACAGCACTAGCATTATTCTGACACTAAAACCAGACAGGGACAACATGAGAAATGAAAACTACAGACCAATATTCCTCTTAAACATAGACAGAAAAATCCTCAAAAAATATTAGCAAGTCAAATCCAGCAATATATAAAAAGAATAATAAATCACAACCATGTGAAGGTTTATCTTGGGGAAACTCTCAAATAATTAGAAATGAGAGATCATTCCACCAGTCCTGGCTTCAAAGTCTAAAATCAGTTAATATATATATAACCACATTAACAGACTTAATGACAAAAAGAACAAATGATCATATCAATAGATTCAGAAAAAGCATTTGACAAAATTCTACATCCAATATGTAATAAAAGCTCTCAGCACACTTGGAATAAAAGAGAACATAAAAATTCAGATAAAGGCATTTATGAAAAACCTACAGCTAATGTTGTACTTAATGGTGAAAGTCTGATTGCTTTCTCCCCGACATCAGAAACTAGACAAGGATGTTTACTCTCACCACTTTTATTTAATATTGTACTAGAATTCTAGCAAATGCAATATGTCTAAAAAATGAAATAAAAGGCATTTTTCTTTTCTTCCCAAATGATTGGACAGGAAAAAACAAAACAGTTTTTACTTGTAGATGATATGATTGTCTATGTAGATGATCTCAAGGAATCTATCAAAAAAACTTGTAGAACTAATAATTGAGTTTAGCAAGGTCATAGGATAAAAGAGCAATAAACAAAATTCAATTATGTTTTTTATATACTATCAATGAACAGTTGGAAATTGAGATTTTTTTTTTAAAGATTTTTTTATTTATTCATTTGACAGAGATAGACACAGCGAGAGAGGGAACACAAGCAGGGGGAGTGGGAGAGAGAGAAGCGGGCCTCCCGCAGAGCGAGGAGCCCGATGCGGGGCTCAATCCCAGGACTCTGAGATCATGACCTGAGCCGAAGGCAGACGCTTAACGACTGAGCCATCCAGGCGCCCCGGAAATTGAGATTTTTAAAAAAATTAGTAGTATTTATGGTTGTTCCAAAATGATATACTTGGAATAAATATAGCAAAATAGGTGCAGGATCTGTATGCTAAAAACTGTAAAATACTGCTGACATTAATGGAAAATCATATGTTCATGGATTGGAAGACTCAGTAGTTAAAATGTCAGTTATCTCCATTATTATTTGCAGATGTAATGCAATCCCAATCAATATCTCAATAGGATTTGTTTTATAGATATCAACAAGATGATCATAAAACGAATGTGGAAAGACACAGGAACTAGAATAACCAAACAATTTTTTAAAAGAGCAGAGTTGAAGAAACACACTATTGAGTTTTAAGCCGTATCATAGAACTATAGTAGTCAGAATAGTGTGGTAATGGTGGCAGGATAGACGCATAGAACATTGAAACAGAAGGGATAATCCAGAAATAGACCCATAAGAAGTGGTTGAGTTTTGACAAAGGAGCAATGGCAATTCTATGGATAAAGGACAGTCTTTTCAATAAATAGTCTAGAACACCTGGAAATTCCCATGTAAAACAATGAACCTTCTTCTACACTTTACTCCATAAATAGAACTTAACTCAAAATGCATCAGAGATGTAAATGAAAATGTGAAACTTTAAACACTTAGAAAAAAACAGGGGAAAATGTCTTTTTTAAATTCTTTTTAAAATTTTAATTCCAGTGTAGTTAACATACAGTGTTATATTAGTTTCAGGTGTACAATATAGTAATTCAACACTTCCATATATTATAGGGGAAAATCTTCCTGACCTTCAGTTACATAAGAGTTCTTAGATACAATACCAAATGTGCAATCCATAAGGAATAACTGATAAATTGGACTTTATAAAAAACTTTTGTTCAACACAGGACATTTTTAAGAAAACTGAAGGATAAGGGGAGAGAGAGAGAGAGAATAGAAAGACAACCCACAGACTGGGAGTTAAACATTTGCAAATCACATATCAGACAAAGGATTGTATCAGAATATACAAAGAACTCTCCAAATTAAAGAATTAGAAAATAAACAACCCAATTTTAAAAATGGGCAAAAGATTTAAATGGGCACTTTACCAAAAAAGATATACAGGTGGCAAATAAGCACATGAAACTATGTTTTGCATCATTAGTCACTAGGGAAATGAAAATTAAAACTGCCATGAGATAGCATTTACACCAATTATCTTGCCTAAAATAAAAACTACTAATGAAACCCAGTACTGATGAGGATGGCGAGCAGCAGGAACTCTAACACATTGCTGATAGGAGCGCAAAATAGTCCTGCCCCTCTGGGAAACAGTTTGGCAGTTTCTCAGAGTTAGGCATACACTTACTCTATGACCGAGCAATCCACCTTTGGGTATATATATTCAAAAAAGGAAAATTTATGTTCACATGAAAACCTGTGTGTAAATGTTTATGGCAGCATTATTAATGATAACCCAGAACCAGAAACATCATTAATATCCTTCAGTGGGTGAATGCATAAACACACCACTGTAATCCAAGTATGGAACCCTATTTACCAATAGAAAGGAATAAGCTGATACACACCAGAACTTGGATGACTCTCCTGAGAGTTAGGCTGAGTCAAAGAACTCAAAAGGTTGCATACTGTATGATTTCATTAATATAACATTCTGGAAATGTCCTTCCCCCTTGCAAAAAAAAAAAAAAGATATAAAAAACAGATCAGTGTTTCCTGGGGCTTTGTAGTAGGGAGGGTCAGAACACAAGAGAGCCCGAGGGAGTTCTCTGGGGTCCTGGCATTGCTCTGCATCCCCTCTGTGGTCATGGTTAAAGAATTTATACATGTTAAAATATCACAGAACTGAACATCAAAACAAGTGAGTTTTACTGTTTGAAAATAATAAAATAAAATAATAAAATAGAAATTCATCTGGATCCTTGTCACTGTTTCATGTAATAACTTAGTGTATTCTCAGCTCTATAATCTGTTGTTATTCACTAAATAAAGGGATTTGATATTTTGTTCTTTTAGTAATATATTTTAATTTTCAACTAGGAACTTAATAGATGGCTCAAAAGATAATATGAAAACTGATAGCTTTAAATTCTGATGTTTTGAAGGATTGTAAGCACCCAGAGTTCCCTCTTCATATACTAAGTTCTCTAATCTTCATCTAAATTAAAATGGTAATTTCTACAAAATATTTAATCATTTATCTTCAGTAAAGCTTTTTAAAAAATAGAATAAGATGAAATGTTTGTCTATTCTCGATGCCATTTCTGCATCCTTCTCAATTTATTCTGACACATAACTTTTATTTTTACCAGAGGAGACTGGAGTTGAGAGCTTTATTTAAATTGAGTAATTGAGTGACTGTGTTAATGTTGCTTTGAAAAAAAAAAAATGTGTACTAGAATGTTCTGCCCAAAAAAGCAATGCTTTCTGCAAAACCAGAAATCAGTATAGTGTATGTTTTTACAAACTTCTGATCAGAGGATTCACGATCAATCGGGGGTCATAAACTGTGAAGGGCCTAAAATTTTCCTCCACTTGCAAGCTAACAAGATAGCTGGCCATGGTTTCAAAGATGCCCTTTGCCAGAGGCTCCAATCAGCAGAATCATCAGTCACAGAGAAATGTAGCTCAAAGAGGTCATTATGATTTGGGGACCCCCAAAGTAGAGAATGGGCTCCAGCTTGATGTACAGGCCTCCAATCCAGCCTATTGGTTGTTCCCCATTCAAAGGATATTTGTTTGCAGATTGGCAGATAAAACAGACCAAGTGAGGTACATACTGTCTCCAATGCTCAGAGTATCATAAAATGCAGAGCCTTCTTTGGTCGGGGGAAAGGAGAGGCAAAGAGACAACAGTTTTCCTTGACTGCCAGAGAGATCAAATGTTGAGAATCTGTCCACTTAGTCCTGAGAAAGTTTACTTGGTGAATAAGCCCTTGAATGTCCTTGGGGTTTATCAGCTACCCCTACTGGTGGAGGTATGATAACAATGCAGTCAGGGACATTGAGCCTGGGAGGCTTTTGTTT
Organism: Leptonychotes weddellii; assembly: GCF_054177405.1. Classification (NCBI taxonomy): domain Eukaryota; kingdom Metazoa; phylum Chordata; class Mammalia; order Carnivora; family Phocidae; genus Leptonychotes; species Leptonychotes weddellii. The sequence goes on from NC_138369.1 coordinate 141,834,967, forward strand.
TGCTAACCCACAGGACATCAACTATAAAATGAAAGCTTTGGACACCATGGGGTAGAGGTACTTGTGCTAAATCCTGACCCACTCATCAGTGGGAAATAACAGTGGAGGTTAGGTAGCCCTGGCAGATCTCTATTGGAAACCTTGCCACATGAATGAGAATTGGTCTTGGTAATCAGGCACCAGCAGCAAGGAATAAGGCACTGGCGATGTCCAAGGCAGCATTCCAGGTGCCATCAGTCTATGCAACGGATTTGGTTCCAGTCACAAATGTCCACGACAGCCAGGGCTGGAAGTGCAACTCCTGAATTCACCGATGATGAAGCCACTCTAAACCTCCATGCCCCTGGTGTTCTTTTCCATTAGGTAGGCTGGGCTGCTGCTTATAAATCCTTACAGGACTGTCATTTCTCTCTTCCTCCTGGGAATGTATTCTGTGTCTGGGAAGGAATGCAGCTTAGAGAGTGACTTACCTGTCTCTCCAGCATTTTTCTACATGCAGTAAATAGTTTCTGAATGGGAGAATCCCTTCTGGTGCTTATAAGCACTCACAATATAGGCATGTCAAAAATCAATACAATTATACGTTCATCAGTGTAAACCACAATGGCAGTACATTGAACTGTCCCAAAGGGCCCCACCTACAAGGTCAGGTTAGCTTCCCTTCCTCACTGTGAATGTAGCCCAAACCCAATGAACTGAATCTGGGCATTTCCTCCCCTTTTAGGGTGGGGTAGAATGGTAACTTGTCCTCCTGTATCTAACAGAGCTTTAAAAGTTTGAGTCCTTTCCTCTCCATAGTTTCTCAGAATACTTGGGCAGATGCATATGGCGTTTGGTGCTCCTTGGGGACAGGGAGACTTTGCCTCCACCCCTAACTGTCTTTTTCTTTAAAACAGTTGGGCTTGGATTAGAGGAGAGAGAGGATCAGGGGCCTTGTAGGGAGAGGGTGACACAGCTCCAGTAAACAGGTCATATTTACTTTCCCTTTTGAGTGGCACAGCAGGTGCTCATAGCTCAACTACATGAACCTCCAATGGTTTTGATCCAATCAAAACCCAGTCTCAAGTGGCAAGGTCATCATAACCAATACCTTCAAAGTCAGCTTTGGAGACCCCTTAACAACCACAGCCACAATGATTTCTATTTGGAATCTCAGGATTTATGCCCTCTCTCTGACTCGGTCTTTACTCTTACAAGGCAATTTTTATAATGGAGCACACATTATTCTGGACTACTCCACTGCCACATCACCAGGATAACAGCTCTTAAATACTCATGCAATTTCAACATGGGACTAGGGTTGTTTTCCGAGGCAGCAGAGACGACAGCAAACATTTATCCAGATCTAAGATTGCCATGCTAGACTGCAGGAGGGGCTGAGCCATACACAGCCCAGCTGTTGCCATCCTTTCTTAAGCATTGTGTGTTTCCCTGTCTCAGCTCCCAACTGAACCAGCCAAGGTCCCAACCATTTGCCTGCTTTCTCTCTGTAGTGGTTGCAATTTTCCCTCCTTTCCTGCTCAGTGTAGGTATGCTTCTCTGAAACTTGTCTCATGGGGGACACAATATTACTCTTACCAGGATGAATCTTACTACTAGTTGTTACAGGGGGTAGACCTGAGGTTGACTGTGAGCCTGAGCAGGAGGTCTCCCTCCTCCACCGTGGGAGCTGTCTTTGAACCTACTTCCTTTTCTTCTATCTGCAACCATCTCTCCAATTTATCTTCATTAACATGACATAAAATGGAGGACCATTTAGTGCCTAGTTGACTGTACAATTTGGTTAGATGTTCCATAGTGATCAGTTAGAAATTTTCCATTTCAACTACCTTCCCCTCTGAGTTAATATGGAGATAATTGACTCTGTTCTCCTGTTAAATCACCCCAACTTCTGTTTAAAGTGACCAGTGGAAGGAAGGAAATCCTAAGTTTCAGTTTCCAGGAGGAAGGAATCACTTTTACCTAAAAGAATTTAATCAAAAAGAATGAGATGTTAAACTCATGTATTTCTGGGAAAAAATAGAAAGAGGTAGGAAGGAGAAGGCACTGAAGCTTGAGAGGAGCTTAATAGGCTCTAATTAGTGCTGAAATATTTGGGTAAGTTCTGATTAAATTGGCCATGGGTGTAAGTACCAATGGAAGAAAACAGGATATGAGACATTGGACAGGTTATAAAGAAAAGGTACCTTCTCATCTTTATGCATTTTCTCAGTGTGCACATGGGAAATACTTGTGGAGTTAGTTTCAGCATGCTAATGTGCAATAGCACCTGCAGGTCGAGAGCCCAGGCTTGGGAATTTGGCACACCATTTTCTCATATAACTTTAAACAAATTTGTTAACCTTTTGTACCTAACATTTTTAATCTTTAGTGCTGTGACAATAATATATAATTATACGGTTGTTGTGAAGATGAAAAGATGAGATAAAGGGCGCCTGGGTGGCTCAGTCAGTTAAGCTTCTGCCTTCGGCTCCGGTCATGATCCCAGGGTCCTGGGATCCCAGGGTCCGTGTTGGGCTCTCTGCTCAGCAGGGAGCCTGCTTTTCCCTCTCCCTCTGCTGCTCCCCCTGCTTGTGCTTGCTTTCGCTCTCTCTCTGTCGAACAGATAAATAAAATCTTAAAATAAATAAATAAAAGATGAGGTAATATATGTAAAGTGATCAGTGCAGTGCTTAGCACATAGAATCCTGAATAAATACCCCCCAGCTATTATTAATAGATAAAGACCATACCAGTCTTACTTGGGTATTGCTAGAGCAGACAAATGTAGGACAAGATGACTAGTGTGAAGAATTGGTGGCTTCCTATATACAAAAAATTCAGGAGCCAATAATCCTCCTCCACAAACAATTCTTAACTGATTAAGACTGATTCCTGGAATTCCATGATTAGAATTTTATCACACTGAATTAAGGTATCTCAAATGCATATAAAATAGTTGGTAGATGATAGATGCCCCTTTTCTTAGTCATTGTAGTTGTAGGAAACCTGATTTGATTTGACCCTTTCCTGAGAATAAAAGAGCAAAGAAGAGAGGTAGCAAACAGTAGGAAGTTTTACCATGAAAAAGTGTTGCCCTAAGGATGAGACAGTGGAGAATAAGGAGGTGCAGTGTGTTTGAAGACAAATTTTACCACCTTAGTAATTTAGCCAAAGTTCAACCCTATTTCCAAAGAATTGATATACAAACTTATGCCATTTAGCCAAAGGATTCAAAAGCTAATAAAATTTCACTATTGTTCAATTAGTGCTTAAATCTTTTAATTTCATATAAGTAAATAGAGATTATGAATGGAATTCTGAACTTTCACATTTTTCAGGTAATACCAGTTAATTACATCCTTGGTAACAGTATATTGCTGTGATTTTCCTTCATGCATGCAAATCAGCCATGGAATTGTATTATTTTCTTTGGTCCGTCTTGGATGACCTGTCACACTGGAAAATTTCTAAGTTTCTTTTCTTGCATTAGGTTATCTCTCTGCCTTGGCTTGAGTGTAGACTATTCACTATTGAATGAGATTCTTGGTATTACCAAACCAACAAGAAATCATAATTTTTTCATGATAATAGCCATTTGTAAATTATAATCTTCCAAGACTCTTAAGAACTATATATATAATTTCTCCCTCATTGTGTAAAACATCTCACTGTATGTATCCTTCATCAGCTTGCATGCTTCCAGAGTATGAGGAGAATACTCCGGCAAGGCAACCTCTTCTGTTGTTGAGCAGCTCTGACGAGAAGCTCTTTCGTATATTGAAACTGACTTTGCTTCTTGATTACAATTCTGCTTTTTGGAGCAGGAGAGAATAAGCCTTTCACTCTGCTATATGATGGCCCTTTGAGTAAGTTTATGTTGCCCTCCACTGGCCTCCAATACACACAAATACACACACATGGCCTCAAAATATCAGGTTTCTTTTCATGCTATCTTCAGTGTGCTCATATGATTTCCAGAATTGCATAGACTGATTTTTTTTTTTCCTTTAAAAGGTAGTGTATCTAAGGGGACCACATGCCCTGGATTTCCTGGGACAGTACAGTTGTCCAGGTGTAAATAATAACAATGCTCTCTTTTAACTCTTACAATGTTCTTGTTTCAATGGTAAATTGTAATGTCTCTGTTTTACAAATAAAGATGAATTGCAAAACAGCACTCACACAAGGCCTACCAGATTAGTGTTCTGGAAAATTCACTGGTGTGGGGTCAGTAGCAGACGTGTAGGCTGTGCCCGCCCACACCCATTGTTTTTAGGGCAGTGCACAAAAATCTATCAGAGTTCTTCGTCAGACTCCATGAGAGGGACCACGGTCCCTGGGGTTGCGGATTTCTAAGCTGCATGATTAGTGTCGTGCCGGCTCCTCTAGTATGATCAGAGGCTGACATACCAAAGCTGTGTAACAGGGCGGCACACGTGATATAGCCTCAGTCCATCCTCCACCTCGGTGAGTTTTATGTTGGATACACTTCAGCCCTTCCACAGACTTGTTCAGGGCCAGGGGTCCAGGCATTGCAGTTGATCAGGATTAACTGCCTTAATCATTGGGTGGTAGCCAGTTTCCATGGAGCTTTGCAAGAGGTCAACACTTTTTACGAGACTAGCTTCCTTTCAGAAGGTCAGCCAAATTAACCTTTTACTCAGTTCTTCCCTCTTTCTCCAAATCAAGAAGTGGCCTATAGGCAGTACAATCTACCATTTTGACCTGTAGGAATGGTGTGGCTAGTCATGGCATCACCGTGGTTGATACTGGAGGTCAGTTAAGAATGGATGAATAACTACTACCAAGGGCAGTTCATGTTTATCTAAGGCAGAATGCAAAGGGCTATTAATTTGAATAGTCCTGGAGGTATCTAGTTGGAATAGGACAACTATCTGTACTTCAGCATGGGAGCTGAGGACAGGCTAACCATGACCAACAGCACTGTTTCCCGGTCTCTTCCTTTGACCAGGGATCGTCTGTCATTACAGCGCTATTGTATTGTAGTTCTTGATCACACCACGGACGGACTGACACATCCATTATCGTGCATTTAATGTTGCATAGTCAAGGGCTCTGTCTACTACCCCAGAAAAAAATGGACAATTCCTGACTTTGTGAATTTTTCCCAATGAACACTGCCCCAGCAATCTTAGGCCACTGCTGCTTTGGCCATTTTCCCTTGTGTGCCAGACAGTCAACCTAATCATATCTCATTCCACAGGTATGGGGGAGAAGAGCAGGTGAGGTGGAGGAGACCATTTATTATTACTCTTTTTAGAGTACTTCTTTTATACCTGTCTTTTCTTACCTAGTTGTGTCAAGTGGTGGGAGATTTCCCTTGATGTTAGATCTGGTTTAGGCACTTTCACTGACTTGCTGTCTTAGGTTGGACAAATCATGTAAACTTTCTAATTCTTATATTCTTTATAAAATGGGAGATGTGGTACAAATACCCCATGACTATAATTTCTTGAGATTGGAAGCATGTCTTCTTTGTATTGCCCTACTCCTGACCCAGAGAACATAATATGTAGGTGTACTCTATAAATATCTGGTAGGTGAATAAACAAATAATGGGTATCTCTTACCTTTCTTCTTGTTGGTGTTTGTATGCTATTCCAACCAATTGAAATAATTCTGAATTTGATTCTGTCTTTCATCATAAAAACTAACTTTCCCAAGGTGCCTGGGTGGCTCAGTGAGTTAAGTCTCTGCCTTTGGCTCAGGTCATGATCCTGGGATCCTGGGATCGAGCCCCTCCCTTCCCCCACGTTGTCCCCTGCTCAGTGGAGAGTCTGCTTCTCCCTCTTCCCCTTCCCCTGCTTGTTCTCTCTCAAATAAATAAATAAATAAATAAATCTTTAAAAAAACTAACTTTCCCTTCTTGATATCACCTATAGAATGGATATACCTTCTACGTATTCACCTTAGTCACTGAAGCAAAGATTGAATAGGATAGGTCATTACATGCATTTTTCTTTGTATGATAGGTTACAAAGGAAGGAGATTGGCTCCTCCATATTCTCTAAAGTCTACTAATTATTAAAAGCACCTTGAAGAAATAAAGAGAAAATTCAATGTTTTGGATTGACTGAACTACAAAATTACCAAGAACTGGCTGCTAAGATTGGTTGTTTGTATGGGAATTTATTAAAAATGTATTTGGTTTTTGCATTTAATTGTCTTGGGCAATTCTGTTTCTTGAGAATGGAGGATGGTGAGGAGACTTTTACTCTCTGATCTTCTGGTATCTTGATCCCAAAGACATACAAGACCAAAAAAAAAAAGACATACAAGACCATTCTTTTTTTTTTTTTTAAAGATTTTATTTAATTATTTGACAGAGAGAGACACAGCGAGAGAGGGAACACAAGCAGGGGGAGTGGGAGAGGGAGAAGCAGGCTCCCCGCTGAGCAGGGAGCCCAATGCGGGGCTCGATCCCAGAACCCTGGGATCATGACCTGAGCTGAAGGCAGATGCTTAACGACTGAGCCACCCAGGTGCCCCAAGACCATTCTTAAAGAAAAAAAAAGAAAAGGGGTAACATTAACCTTTTATTGGGCTAACTTTGTCTGCCAATATATAAAATGATAGCAGACTGTTAGTGACTATTAAACTAGAAAGATCTAGATGAGAAGCACTGATCAACACTGCAGGGATAAAATACTTAGGAAGTTTAAGAAATTTATTTAGAGTTTAAAGGATGAGCTTAATAGGTCTGGAAAGTTGTAAAGATGTGGCAGGGTTTGAATCCTGGATAGTTGTCCCATTAAAAAAGTAACAAATATCTTTCATTACCAGAGCTTAAGCAAGCACTTTTATTCCCAGTGAGTGTGAGAGTCACACACAGAACAACAAGCAAAGAGGAGATTTTCTGGTACCCCTGATTAATGCCAAATCATCAAATTTTAGGATTGAGAGGGACTTTTAGAGTCAGCAGGTTAGGCAGGGGATAGCATAAAAATTGTGACACTTCCAGTTATCCTTCTACATTTAAGGTTATTTAAATTTTGTGCTGTTAGTCATGTAGTTATAAAATAATTCGGTATTTCTAAAATTTTAGAATAGGAAAGGGGCTCAAACTATGTCCTACTTAACTCACTGTCTTGTACAACTAAAAGGTAAACTGGGGCTGCAAAGGAACAATTGTTTTACTTCTTCCTGTTAAAAAGTGCCCAGGTCACTAGACTTGGTGTCAGAGTAGTTAGACTCTTGTACTTGAAACTGTGTATTTTTGGCAAATGACTTAGCCTCTTGAGTCTGACTTCCCTCGGTGAGGCTAACCATGGCTTGCAGAGAATCAAATGATACCTAACAACAAAACAATAATGATGTCATGGTGACAATGATAATATTTAATATTATTTAGTTCTTCCATGTAGGTATTGTGCTAAGTGTCTTAAATGTGTTGAAAATTTAATTTTTGCTTGATCAATCATATAAGATGGGTGTTATTTTCATATGTATGAAATCATTTTAAAAAATCAAAGAGCTATAGTGATGTGAGCCATTATTATTATCAGTGTCATATTTCATCTGAGTAAAAGGACTGGGTTTTTAATGTTAGGAGTCCCCCCAACTGCTATGTATTTGCGACTTAACCAGGGCTCATTTGGCGAACAAATATGCCTGTTAAGAGCTATATAAGAAAAAATGGAAGCACGGCATCTTAGAATAAAGTTGGTATCAAATAAAATTTCTTTGTATATCTTTTTCTTCATAAATAGAGCAGAGGATCTTAGTGGTCACCAAATATCTATATGATCTCCTACTTTTCTAGCAGCCTGGCAATTAGGATAGGAATCTGTAATTAATTCTGACCAATGAAACTAGAGCAGAATTAATGTGTATTGCTTCTGGGTCAAGCAGTTTAGAGTTGATATGTCTCATGCATTTTCCTTTTCCCCGCTGTCATAATCCCAGATGCCACATGTTATAGATGGCATAACAATAAAATGGAGGAGGGCACCTCCACTTGCATTGGTTTGAGTTGGGTTAGGCCCCTGAGATTTTAGTATTTATTTGTTACTGCAGCATAGCCTTGTCTATTCTGACTAATGTAATTGTGCTGTGCCTTACAACTGTATCCTCCCAAGATTCTAGCATAATGTGTTAAATGGAAGAACTGGTTAGTAAGTATTTGTGTAAGTAATATAGTCCAAGCTCATAACTACACAGGAGGTGTCTGAGGTATAGCCAGGTTATATTTAATTGCCTAAAGTACTCAAGATCAAGTTCTTTCTGATCCCTTCATATAACTACACTAATAGAAGATGAGAGCATTTGTGTGGCACACTTGGATAAATAGTCATGTTTGATGGGTGACACGCTCAAGAGTTTAGGCTGCCTCAGCTCCTTCTAGGCATCCTAAAGGATCAATTTCTTCACCTGTATATACCCTCCTGTTTGGGAAAATCTAGCCCCCAAACCAATAGCTAATTAGCAATAGTTTCAAGATTAAAACCCAGGTGGCCTGGTATGCTATTTTACTATGCTGGTTTTGAAAATTGAATTGAGATGATTCAGATTCCAAAAAGTGTTTTGCTCCTGATTTAGCTACACTGATTGAATTGAGTACATTTTGAGTCTTCTGTCTCTTCATCTGTTAAATAAGGGGTTAATCTCTAAGGTTCCTCTAGCTCAAAGATTTTATAATTCTTCAAGAGCAAGGAAATATACCATATGCTATGTGGACTTGACATAAATTGAAATTGATATTTTATGATAATACAGTAAATCTAATCAATGCAGATAGCCAAACTAGATGATGCTGTGCCTGAAGTGAATTCTATTCAGTTTGGCTGTTTATATTTATCACATAAGTTGAGTGATTAGGTAACCATGGCCCCTATGTGAGAAGTCAGCAATCTGCAGTCCAGTTGTAGATTCTGAATAGACTGACCCACATTTCACAAGGATCACCACACTTGATGCTTATATATATGAAGACTGTATATGTATTAAGCTTATATATAGGTTAGTCACCAAGTGCTGGGAAAACTTGATTCAGATACTTATAAAGGAAAATGATTTAAAACACTTAATTTAATATTGTTTAAAAAGTTAGTACGACATTTTAGGGCTTGGTAAAATTTCTTTCCATAAATATATTTTTTAGTTTACTATCAAAACTTAATTCCTATTAACCACTTCTGAACTAGCAAAATATTTAAATAATTAAATGTGTTGCTATTTTAAGTGTTCATCCAAGATTTTTGCTGTCCATGAAAAGTTTCTCTGGGGGAGGAATAAAATTATTTTCCCACTACCATCTTAGCTTCATGGGCTGTTGCCCAGAAATTAGATGGGGAAAAGAAAAAAAAAACAAACAGATTAAACAAGAGAAGAGCAAGGAGAAGTTTAATAACACATGCATCATGCATACATGTGGAGGCACTCTGTGATGAGTAACTCAAAGGTGTGGTTACAACTTGGGCTTATATAGCATTTTAATGAAGAACAGTAATTTTGTAGAACAGTGAGAAGACAAGGAAAAGGACTTTGAACTTTTAGGTTCAGCAAATTTGAGGAAGAAAATATATGGGGAAACTAATGGTAAATAAAGGCTGGTTTTAGCGGTTTGTTATGTAGATTCATCTGGGCTAACAAGGGTCGAGAGTTCTCTCCACTGATTAACTTATCTCCTTCCTGCTAGAGAAGGGTGGAGGAATATCTTTCCAAATTTGTGTCCCACTTTTAGGCAGAGAGCTTTTCTTATATCATTTTTTTCTCAATTGTCTTCAGCTTAAGATAATCAATATGCCAAAGTAACATATTTTGGGGTGGCATATTCTGCTACCTTGTGCTGATTCGTAGGCAGGCTAGTGGTTTCACCCAGGTTCTAAACCTACTGATACCGTTTGTGCTCTTTTCTCAAATGCAGTCGTTGACTCCATTACAGTTGTTACATATGACCTATAGACCAGGAGACTTTCCCCTTTTCTTTGGAGTTAATCAAAATGCTTATTTTGCTTTGAAAGCTATTCAAGATGGCTAATGTTTCTCTTAATGAACTAAAAGGCATAGCATCAGCTGATTGTACGACCTTTAACTGAAACGCATGAATTTCACATGCTATTTTCTGTCTTGACAAGCCTGCGCCACATGTCACTCTGAATGGTCATCCCCTTCCTCCGGCAGCCTTCTTCCCTCCATTCAGTGACATAAGCAGTTCTCACAGATGGAACCATGCTGGTGTGCTGAGAGTTAATCCAATTAAAACAGCATAACTAAATAACAGAAAAATGTTTGCTGCATATGGAGGGAAAATGACATTTGAGAACTCATTTATTAGATTGATGAACTGAGACATCTAACGTAGTGTTTTCCTGACATGCTTGGTTGGTGGAGGGGCCTCCATTTCAGAACCAGTTGACAGACTATGTCCTGCCTCATTAAGGCAGGCTTAACACTGACTACATCTGGAGAGTCTTGTGTTTTTTGTGTTTTAAGTTCAGTCTGAAGAATATAACGTGTTTGTGAGATTTCTTCAGGCTATTCTTTCTGAATGTGCAAATAAATGTGGGCAAGAAGTGAAAGTTTCTCATCTGGGCCTCCTGCAGCTGAGGCAAACTTTACGGAAGTCTATTCCCGTGGTGTGCTTACTTTCATCTTTTATTTTATCTTTTTATACGAGGTTGATCTTTGCTACTTCCCTACACCCACCTTACGCTGTAGTCACATTGATTTTCCCCTCACTGCCTGACGAGTGCCTATTCATTCATGATGGCGCTCAAGCATCTCCTCCCCGTGAGGGTGACTCCTAGCATGACAGCTGTGACAGCGCCCAGAGTGCTGCCTGGGTGCCAGGAGCCCTGGTTTATTGCCTATAGCGTTATTTAACCTTTCACTTGTTTTTGTTGTTTCTCCATTTGCCTTCTTTTAACTTTATCTTTTCCCTCACTCATATCACCTCAGCTCTTCAGCTAAATCCATGCATCCTTTCCCCCTGAAGATTGAACTGTACTCTACCCAAGACATTGCTCACAAACTGGTCCAGCTCTGGGCTCTGCTGAGGACCTCTGCTTTGTCATTTTATTCCCAGGACCAGGCTTCTGCTTCAGTTTCTGATAGGCGATACCCGTTCCCTTCAGTTTCCTTGCCTGAGGAGGTCACCCGTGGACACGCATCTGCCTGCTCGACCTGCTGTTGCTTGAACACACGCATGGGCTCTTCCTGGCCCCTCAGACCCTGTGCTCTGGTACTGCAGACTGTGGAGGCTATAGAGCCTCAAAGACTTGTTTATATACAACTACCTTTGACAAGAGAAGCGGCCAGAGACTGTTCTATCCTGCAGGCTAGTCTTGGGCCCCGAAGTATGGTTTTTAAGCAAAAGTAGTTCTAGAGCACTAGCCAGAGAGCATTGAGTTAAAGAGGCAGCCTGAGGTAAATGGAAGGGTGCACGTGAGGGAGCTCAGGGGCCCCCAAGGTGGCTTGGGGGTAAATTCTGCCCACTGGGTGCACTTGAGGGAATAGTGGCAAATCAGCCTAATCACACTTTTATTTTGAGATGTAGAACTTCTGAGAGAGTCTCACTATTCAGGATGTCCTCTAGCACGATGCCGAACACGTTCAGGATGAACACATCTAGCAGACACTGGATGTCCTAGACATCTGAATCTCAGAATGGCTATTAGGCTGGTGGGGAAATTTTCTTGTAACTTAGTATTTTTACATCCTGGAATAAGCCTCTGTTACTGACAGCAAACCATGAGTGTTTCTGCCCTGGATTTTGTAGGAGGAAAAGTGCATACTTACTGGAAACTTATGACCTTCTCTTGGCAATAAAGTACTCACAGTTGCCTGAAGCATGCTTGCTCTTGTCAAGCCCTATGAACGTTGGGCTGCAAGGTGATCTGGACATGTGTCGGGTCCAAGCTCCAGCCTTCGTCCTCCTGCCCTCGCTGCTCTAGGGCAGGACAGATTATAGTTCTCTGTGGGCCTGAGATAGTGTTTCAAGCCTCCACCTCATGTAACACAGATAATTACAGATTTTTAAGTAAATATTGGTTGATCCAGAGTCAATGAGGTGGGGACTGTCCAAGATATGTTCTTGCACAAAAGTAAGTTTGCATCCCATAAATATGTGCATTTATGTTTGTGCATGCACACATCTCCAATACTTTAGTCCTAATAAACTTGCTGCTGTCGCCTTACAGTCAAACTCAGCTTCTTTATCAGAATTTTTAGCAAAGGGGAATCAAATTCCCTGTTATTCAAAGCTTGTTCCAGGAAGCCTTTCCCCCCGTGATATATGTAGACACAGTGTTGCTAAATATAGAGGCTAGTCCTTGTCCATCCAATGGATTTGTTGTGTTTTCTGGTGTCATGGTACCTCAGCTAAGCACTACTCAAGCATTACAAATGTAGCTACACTTGTCAAGTGGTTTCATTATGACAGTAGTTTTAATAATACTCCAAGGGATACATTTAAAAAAAATAAACATGCTTCTATATATAATCTCAGCTGAAAGGATTACTGGATGTAATTTTGCTTCTGAAGTGTGAAATACCCTTCTTTTAAGGTAGGGAAATTTGGTCTTAAGGAAGTTATATCCCATGGCTTCTCCACAGCTGCCTTCAGTTTTCACTGTGTAATAACTCCATGTCTCATGTCCCCGACATGGAGTTTCTACTTCAGAAAAACAAATGTGCTGCTTTTATACATCTCAGCTAACTGGCCCCTGGCTTGCACTGTTCTATTACCATTGGCTGGAACGCTCCAACTTGTTCCTGCCTCCCAATCTTCCTTAAGAATTTGTCTCAAAACTCACTCCTTCTTGTTCCCTTTGTGGATTAAAGCCATGCATACATGATTATTCCAGTCGTCCCAGCACACTCCCATCACATGTGGGAATGAATGCTAACTACAAGTCACGTGATTGCTTCAGTTTCCGCCATTTGGCCATGGCTTTGAGTCATTTCAGTAATTCGAGATTTATAAGTAGGGTGGGGATGATGGAAGGCTAATGGCTTAGGTCAGTGAAGAGGCTTTGGGAAATTGAGGGTTGGGCACTTTGGAAGCATCAGGAGAAAGTACCCTTGGAATTCCCCTTACTGGTTCCTGGCAGAAGTGACAGTGATAAGCTCATCCCCTCAAGGGTCTTAGCAAGACATGATCATCAATATGGGGGCCACAAGGAGAGGACAGGGGTAGATGTATCCATCAACACACATGAGAGAGCTTCACAGAGAATTTCATCTCTGAATTGAAGCAGGTGTTAGCAAAACATGGAAGATTCACTTGAATGTGAGGGTCTCCGTGGTCCTAGCAGGTCATCTGCCTCTTCTCATTACATCAAAGATGGTGCACAGAAATGGAGGGTACTTCAGGAGGACCACCTGGACCCTCTCTTTGCCTTTCATGGTGTCTCTCTTCTTAACCATGCTGTGGCCTGCTATGTTGGTGTAGAACTCTTCTTTGTCATGCGATTTTTCTAGATTCATAAGCAAGTAGTAGTTGCTCTCAGTGTGTCCCTGCCTTATCTAAAATACCTCCTATTGTCAAGCATGGAGAAGTTTCTTTCCCTCTACCTTAGGGCATTAAAACTCTTGGCTTAGCCTTCCTTTGTGGTCTGAATATGCTTGGCTAAATATGCTGGTGAAATTTAGAAAGGTTATCTCTTTTTCCAAGGCAGTTTTCAAGCCTATCTATTATCTTGCTTATAAATAAGTCAAATATTTGCCCTCTCTTTGCATGGAGCAATAATACTTAAGATTCTGCACTGGAAGTGGGAGGTTATTAGGAATCCTGAGTTAAGAGGGCAATTAAATACATATGTATACTGTTTGTACATATCATCACAATCTTAATATCATCCTATCACAAACTGATTTATTTGTTTCTAGTACTTGGCTATTTTCAAAGACTTTATTAGTCATCATCTGAATTTATATACATAAGAGCATTGTCAGATTCACTCACTTAACTGATATTTGTTGAGCACCGATTAAATTCCAGGCACTATTCTAGGCATTTGGGAGGCATCTTTAAATGATAACAAAGGTCTATGCCCTACAGGACTAACACTCTAGGGCAGGGAGAACAAAAATAAAAACATAAAAAATATAAAAATTATGTTGTATGTTATGAGGTATTTAGTGCTATGGATATAAAAATGGAAGAAAATAAATATAATCATGAATGTGGAATAAAAGGAAGATAATGGCTCAGAAAGTGACATTTGAGCAAAGCCATCAGGCAGTGAGGGAGACGGCCATATATGTGTCTGAAGGACGAGTGTTCCAGGCTAGGAGGACCACCAGCAAGAAGGCCCTGCTGGGGCCGTGTGCCTGATGTGCTCCAGGAACTGGAAGCAGCCAGTGTTACCAGGTGGCGAGGGAACAAGGAGGAGAGGAATAGAGATTCTTTACAACAGTTTTCAAGTTCACAAATAAAGAAATGCTTAAATATTAAAAACAATCTTTAAATTGATAAAATAAAATTTTAAAACAAATACATTGATGAAAACCTATTTTAGCAAATTAAAAAGGATTTTATCAGCTTGTTTTTAATTTAATGCTGACTAATATACTTTTAAAAAAATATTTCACATCGTAAAAGGCCTGAATCAAGTTTCCCTCACCATTTTGTCTCTCTGTGCACTCCAACATGTACATCCTAGTCGTATGAGCATAAACATGTGCGTATTCTTACATATGTGTATTCCTCCTGACATGTGAGTCAGCTCATTAAGAGCATGCCACTTGTCTAAAGATGCTAGCTTTCTTGCATAGTGGCTGAGGCTATCTAATTATCTAATTTGTGTGAATGTAGACAGCTAAACTGAATAAAATTCACTTCAGGGATTAAATTACCTAGTGTGCTGTCTGCAATGATTAGATCAACTCTATAATTACAAAATAGTTGCTTCATTTTGGGCTCCTTCAACACCTGTCGGCACCACACACAGCACAGTGAATTCTCTTGCTAATAAAAAATTTTAAGTGTTAGAGCTGAAAGGATTCTTACAGATTATCAAAACCTCCTCATTTTATAGGGGAAGAAATGGAGGCACACACACAATTCCATCAGTGTAATTAATTATAACTCAAGACAACTTCTAGAATCTGAAATATTTTAATCAGTTGTCCAGTCAGTCAGTGTATTGAAGAATATGCCAAAGCCAAAAACTTTGGGTGTTGGGCCACCTGGCTTAGGCTATTATGAATGCTTTGACATTTCCAGTGGGGAAAAAATGGGGAGCCATTGCAGGCCTTGAGCAGAGGATCCATATTTTGCTAATTGTATTTTAAAAGGATCACTGAGGTTACTGTGGGGATTGAATGGACCAAAGCGGGTTAAGGGTAAAAGCAGGAGATCAGTTAGAGAGCTATTGTAGGAATCCAGGGGAGAGAGATGATAGCTCGGATCAGGGTTATAGCAGTGGGGGCACTGGGCAGAAGAATCGATTTTGGATATATTTTGGAGGTGGAACCAAGAAGACTTTTGAGGAGATCGAATATGGAGTATGAGGGAGAGGAGTCAAGGGTAATGTCTTTGCTCGGGCTGCCAAAGTAAAATATTATAGACTGGTGGTTTCAACAACAGAGATCCATTTTCTCACAGTTCTCGAATCTGGAAGTCTGAGATCAGGGTGCCAGCATGGTCAGGTGTGGTGTGGACTCTCTTCCAGGCTTGCGGACAGTTGCTTTCTTGCTTTGTCTTCACGTGGTGGGAAGAGAGAACAAACAAGCTCTTTGGTGTCTTTTCTCAAAAGGGCACTAATCCCACTATGAGGGCCCCATCTTCATGAACTCATCTAAACCTAATCACCTCCAAAACTCGATCTCCCAAATGCTGTCACACTGAGGGTTAGGACATCAACATACAAATTTTTGAAATAAACAATTCAATCCATAGCAGGCGACACCAAAATTTGGGACCTGAAAACCAAGAGAATGGAACTGTAATCCAACAGGAGGGCTGTAGGGGAATATGTTTTGTGGGAAGAGATCAAGAGTTCAGTTTTGGACATGTTGAATCTGAGATGTTTTTAAGATCTCCAAGTAGAAGAGTCAGGAGGGAATCGTATATATGAGTCTGGAGGATGGAAGAGAGTTCTGGATAAAGGTGTAAATTTGGGAGATGCTGACATAGAGATGGTATTTAAAACTACTAACATCGGATTACTTAGAGACTGTGTTAGTTTGCCAGGGCTGCTGTAACAAAGTACCACAAACTGGGTGCCTCACACAACAGAAATTTATTGTCTCACAGTTCTGGATGCTGGAAACCCAAAGTTCAGGTGTCAGCCAAGTTGGTTCCTTTGAAGCTTGTAAACAAGAATATATTCCACGCCTCCTGGCTTCTGGTGTCTGCTGGCAATCTTTGGTGTTCCTTGGCTTGTAGTGCATCATCCTGATTGCCGACTTCATGCTCACATCACATTCTCCCTGTGTATGTATGTGTCTGTGCCAAATTTCTCTTTTTTTTAAGGACATCAGCCATATTGGATTAGAGGCCCACCCTCTTCCGGTATGACCTCATCTTAACTAATTACATCTACAACAACCTTATTTCCAAATAAAGTCACATTCTGAGGTACTGAGTATTAGAACTTCAACATGAATTTGGGGGGACATAATTCAACCCATAATAGGAATGAAGAACGTTTTTTTTAAAAAAGAAAAGAGGTTCCAGATCCAGGAAAGGAGATTGAAAATGAGGGATCAGTGATACAAGGAAAAAAAACTAAGAGAAGATTTTATTCTGGAATCAAGGGAAGAAGTGGAGGTTACATTCACCTATTATGGTTAATTGATCAACATCAATTTATACCTATCCGACTAAGCTCCAGAAATACCAGGATCAATTCTTTTGCCACTGTTTTATAATTATAGTAGGCTTCATAGGCATAATGGATACTTAGTAATATAATGTTTATTGAGAAATAATCAACAAATGGGTCTTCCATCCCTTTGACTTATAGTTTGACCCTCAGGATGCTTCATTGCTCTGGGGTGCCTAGTTTTAGTTCTCCCATAGAAGGGTAAGCTCTTTGAGTACAGAGATTGTGCCTTCTGCTCCTCTCTATTTCTCAAAGTGTCTAGAACATACCAGGCACAGAGTAACATGCAATAGGCACTTGTTAATTGATTTCTAGTATGCAAATTTATGCTTGTTAATACACTAGTTCACAAGTTCTTTTAATCTTGTTGATAAGTATATTATTTCTGTCATAAAAGACATTACTCATAATTTGGAAGACAGGCTAAAAACATCAATTATAATTCTAATATTACAAAACAAATTCTTCTAGAATTTTAATCTATTTTTTCCAGTTAAGTTTTTCTTATCCTTGATTTTGTACAGAGCTTCCATTGTCTTTTTTCTGTCTGCATATGTCTTGTCTTCTTTAAAAGATTCTGAGAGCATTAAGGCCAAGAACCTTGTCTTTTATGCCTTTTTTATTCCTTTAATGGCATATAGTTCAGCGGTTCTCTCCCTCCTCCTCCTTCTATTCCCAACTCACATACTTCGGATTTTCAATAATCACTT
This sequence comes from Leptonychotes weddellii, assembly GCF_054177405.1. NCBI lineage: Eukaryota > Metazoa > Chordata > Mammalia > Carnivora > Phocidae > Leptonychotes > Leptonychotes weddellii. The sequence goes on from NC_138369.1 coordinate 141,852,452, forward strand.
ACAGTGAACTCACAACCTGATTCCCATACTCACTTTGAAGAAGATTTCCACTCTCATTTCTCATCCCTTGGATATTGCCATCTCTATAATCCTCTCTTGTGATTTTAGCAACAAATCAACACTTTGCTTAAATCCGGTGAATGTTGTCAGGGCCTTGTTGATAAATAATGTTCAGAGAAGCAGTCTCCCCATTTAGACCAACTACTGACTCCAGTGCATCAGAAACACGGAAGCTTTGGTCTTGTCTTTCAGCACCATGTTTCGGCGCTGTGATTGAGAATCAAGTGAGAAAGAGAAAACGGAATTAGGCAGCAAGCCTGGATCACTACAACAACTAGCAACAAAATCTCCTTTCATTGAGAAGCAATTCGGGAGAATGAAAGGAGGTGGTAGCGGGTAGGAAGTAAATATTTTTCTTTTTAATGAATGTCAGTTGTTTTATTTATCAGAATGTGTTCACTGAAAATGTTTTGAGGTTTTTGTAACTATAATGATAGACTACAAATTAATGACTATTTACCTCAAATCCTGGCGAAATAAGTAAAATATCTTTGAATACAGTTCTGTAACTAATTGAGCCACACTTTGGACAGAATACCCAACACAAAAATGTCTTTCAATTTGCTATATGAAGCATCCTCAAAATCCATAGCAACAAAGTTTCACATATTTGCCCAAATTCTCACATTAGACTTTAATTTAGTCCACTGTTGGCAGAGAGAGATAATTATCTTCTTCTAAAAGCAGCCATAAAAGTTTCTAGGTGATTTTCTTAGAAATCTTTTCTCCATACCACTATGAAAACTAGGGAATGCTTAACTATTGGGATAGATTGTTAAAAGTGATGTATATGTGGAAAAAATTTTAAGCATTTACAAGAGATCATAATATAAAGTAATGGAGTAGTAGAGAGAGGAAAAAAGATCGTCATCGACAGCAACAAAATGAAATAGAGCCCCGGTGACCTGTTGTACACTATTCCTATGGAATATCAGGAGGTATAATATACATGTAACAGGAGTCCCAGAAGGAGAAGAACAAAAGAGAGAAAAATATAAGAAATAATTTGGCCAAACTTCCCCCAAATTTGGTAAAAACATTAACCTACAGATCTAAGAAACTCAGCAAACCCGAAGCGGGACACAAAAAGCAAGCCACACCAATGCACATCATATACTGTTGCAAAGCAGAGGCTTTCAAAAACCTTTGAAATCATAAAAATAGCCGGAGAGACATTACATACAGGGGAACATTGATAAGAAAAACCCCTTTAATGTGCTGAAAGAAAAAGATACATTGTCAACTCAGATTCTATACTCACTGAAGACATCCTTCACAAATGAGGGTGAAATGAAAACATTTTGAGATAAAGAAAAGCTGGCAAAATTTGTTGCCAGAAGACCTGTACCACGAGGAATGCTAAAGGAAGTCTTCAGGTGGAAGGCAAAGGGCACTGGATGGAAATTCTGATTTACAGGAAGGAATAAGGAGTTTGGGAAGTGGTAAATACATAGGTAAGTATAAAAGACAATCTAATTTTTTTCTTGTAATTTGTTTAATGGACAACTGATGGTTTAAAGCAAAAATGAAATATTTTCTTGTGGAATTTATAACATAGATATAAGAAAAATGTACCAGTAGCACAAAGGATGGGATGTAAATAAAATTATATTGTTGAAAGCTTCTTCTATTTCATATAAAGTAATACAATTGTAATTCTAAATACACTATGGTAAGCAAAGGGTACATATTATAATCCCTAAAGAAACAAATAAAACAATAATTAAGACAAAGAATTATAGCAAAAAAGCCAAAAGAGAAAATAAAATAAGACACTAAACATTAGAAAAAACCAAAAACAAAAGCAGCTTTGATTTCTCCTATGGTTTCTCTCTTTCTCTAACACCTGCTGGCTTTACCTGCAAACTATATATTCAGTCTATTTTTTGCCACCTCCACTGTTACCCGCCTCACTATCCTCTCTTAGCAAAAGCCACCTAAGTGGTGCCCCAGATTCTGTCCTTGCTTTCAGTGAGTCACTCTCAGCACAGAAACCAGTGATGCTATTAAATGCTAAAGGCTTTACAGTGGTCTACAAGGCACGACAGGCTCTGGCCCCAGGGCTTGTGTCTACCTACCATTCCTGTATCTCTCCCTTCTGCTCTTCTCCTCCAGCCACATAGGCCTCCTGACAATTCTCGCAGCACCCTAGACACACTCGTGCCTAGACACACTCATGCTCAGTGCCTTTGCACTGGCCATTCTGTCTAAATACAGTTTCCACAGATGCTTACCAGGCTAGTTCCTTACCCCCTTCTGAGTTTGCTCACACCTCAACCCCTCAGCAAGACTTACCTTGATCAACCTATTAAAAATCACAACGCATGTCTACTCTCTGTCTACTATCTACTATGTCTACTATCCTGATCCCTTACTCTTCTCTCTTCTCTTCTCTGTTCCTTTCTTAACACCTTCTAGCATACTATGTAATTGGTTTACTTGTTACATTTATTGTTTATCTTCCCCTAATAAGACAAAGTTCCATAAGGACCTGCACCTTTTTCTGTTTGTTTGATCATCATAATTGATATATGACAAGCACATAGAGCAGATGCTCAATAAATAATTGATGAAATGAATGAATGAATAAGGAAGAAGAGCTAGCTGTCTTGCCACTGAGAATATATGTATGTATTTTCATTTTATAGTACAGTGTCTGGACATAGTTCAATAAAAATTTCTGGGCTCAATTCTCTGAGACTTGTTGTGTGTGGGCTCAATAGGAATGCCACTTTTCCTACTCAGTTGCAAATTTAAATGATAGATAATCCTAAAGATAAGATGGAGACTAACCCATTTTTATCACTGATACGACTGACATTACTTTTAGTGGTGGTAAGACTGATCTCGCTGAACATGGCTTTTGACTGAGGGCACTGCTTGCTAATAGTGAACCCCACAAGTTGACAGCCCTACTCAGCCTGTCACAGGCAGTGCTATAACACTCATGGGTGGATTCCATGTTTGGAAACTTACAGAAGAGAAGAGAAAGAATATATGCTCTTTTGTTTCTAAAGAGAGAGAGAGGAGAGAGAGAAGTGCTGACCTAACCATCCCTGGTTTATTCTTTTCAAAATTAACATTTGAAAAATAATCTCTCCTTCCTTTGGGAGGAACAAGAAGGAGTTATAGGGAAGCTGGGAGTGTTTTACTAATGGACATCCTCCATTATGGAAGAAAACAAAAGGAGTGAGGGAGAATTATATCCCTCATATCTAGAACATAAGCCACAATGAATCATCAGTGAGAGGATAGTATTTGATGCTATGGTCTTGGACAAATTCACCTAAGAAGAGGATATAAAGAAGGCTGAGTCTAGGTCAGAGGCTTGAGAAACCATCAGTACCTGGAAGGAAGTGTAACAGACTAAATTATGTCATCTCCCCTCCCTCCATTCAGATGTTGAATCCCTAACCCCTAATGTGCTGTATTTAAAGACAGGGTCTTTAGGGAGGCAATTAAGGTTAAAGAGGTCATAAGGTTGGGACCCTAATATGATAGGACTGGTGTCCTTGTAAGAAGAGGAAGAAACACCAGAGCTCTCTCTCCACAAACACACAGAAGAAAGGCCCTGTGAAGACACAGCAAGTAGGCAGTCCTCTGCAAGCCAGGAAGAGCACTCTTGTCAGAAACAGAATCTCCAGGCACCTTGATTGTGGTCTTCTAGGCTCCAGAACTGTGAGAAAGTCAATTTCTGTCTTCTGTTGTCTAAGGAAGGCAGTCTGAGGGTTTTGTTGTGGCAGTCCTATCTGACTAAGACAGAAAGGTCACAAGCTGGCCAGTAGAGGAGAGAGGGGCACACAGGCAAGAGTGTGTCACAGAAACTAAGGGCAAAGAGTATTTTCAAAAGGAAGGTGCAGTCGACAGCTTCAAATGTGGCTGAGAGGTCAAGTTATGTGAGGACTGATTGATGACCTGGGTGATTTTGCTGTTGTGTGGATTGATGGTCATGGTTGGCAGGATGGAGTTGGGACAACAAGCATGGACAACTGCTTCAAGAAGTTGGCTCTGAAGCTCTGCTACAGGCTAGAAAGAAAGGAAAAGGAAAAGGGAGGATAGCAGTGGGGAAGACACAGAGGCAGGTGTTAATTTGATGTGTTTATGGGCAGTAAACAGCCAGACCAGCCTGATCAGAACAGGGAACCTACTTAAGAGTTGATAGCCACATGGTTAGATAGAATAGGGCTAGACTGATTGTCCTCAATCCCCAATGGAGAAAATTTTATTCGATGGAGAGGGAAATGGATAGACTGAGAAGGTTTTTGACAATTTAAGGTAACATTCATTAACCACTTAGCGTCAGCTGGTAAGTGCTGTGACTGATTCAGAAATTAATATGTAAAATATACATATATATTTTTTCATAAAATCAAAATAATATTCATACTTTTTGTAACTTGATTTCAAGTTATTTTCTAATGATCACAAGGAATGCACTCAAATTAGTTTAAATAACAAATATGTATTGCAAAGATTCATGTGCACTCATAATGAGGATGGACTCTCCCAGGTATACGAGAACAGTAAACAGTGCCTGTAAGCCAAATACTCTGGATTGGTTCATTCAATCCCCCTTGCATTATACTTCTAGAAAACAAATCAGAAAACTAAAAACTACAGCCTGTACTTTCTTGCAGCCAAAAAGCTAAAATTCTGGATGAGAAGTAGGTTCTTCTAGTTAGGTTTATTTGCTCAAGATATGAGAGGCAGAAGGGAAGCCAACGTTATCTTCTACATCTCTGTCAAGCAGTGTTCTAGAAATGTACAGTTTTCATGCATCAGCTTTCCAGCATCTGTTCTTCAGCTTTCTCTCTGTTTCTGGGAAAATAGCACAGAGGCAAAATAGCCTTATTTTGTCTGTCAAAGCTCTAGCTGTGACCTCAGAGGGAGTAGCTTACTAAGTTGGTTGGTTCTAGATCTTGTTGGAAGCCATTCCAGAAAGCTTAGACTAAACTAGGGACAGGAAAATTTTTCTATAAAGGACAAAGAGTAAATATATTAGGCTTTGCAGACCATACAATCCTCTGTTGCAATTACTCAGCTCTGCTATAGCTCGCAAATAGCAACACACAACATACAAATAAATCTGCACGGTCGTGTTCCAATAAAACTTTATTTACAGAAACAGGTGGCAGGGATGGATTTGGTTTACAGGCCATAGTTTGCTACCCTGTGGCCTATACCCTCTCCTTTAAGCTTTCCAATGATTTTGGAGCACCTAATTCACTTTGTTAATAATGCTTCTGCTAACATAATATGCAGAGTAGTTTCTGGTTCTTGCATTGAACTCTGACTAATACAGTTAGAGGGCTGCAAAGCAGTGAGGAAGGGTTAGATTATACCACAGTAACAACAGTTCCCAAATCTCAGTGACTTAACATGGTAAAAAATGATTTCTCATTCACACAAAGCATCTAAAGCTGGTCAGCAGGGCGTGCTGTTCTGTCTCCTCACTTAGGGTCCAGGGCTAACAGAGCACCCATCTGAGAAGTATTGCTGGTCTCCCTGACTAGAGAAAAAGGAGAACATGGGAAGTCACACACTGACTCTTACAATTTAGAAATGGCAATGTCACTTATGTTCCTATTTGGCTAAGATAAGTCACATGGCTATGCCTAATTCAGGGGATAGGGAAGGGCAAGCCTGTAATGTGAGAGAAAAGGGAGAATCAGAGTATTCTGGAAGAGTTCTAATGACTCCTGAAAGTTGAATTTCTGGAGAGTATAATAAAAGGGAAATTCTGGATCCAATTGGGCCAAAAGATGTTTGTGGAACATTATACTATGTTTTACCATCAACAAGATTTAATTGCGTTACAATTATCTACCCCATTTGTCACACTTGTGTAAATAGGAAATAGGAAGCCTCAGCTGACTCAGTTTAATAAGAGTAATAACAGCAGTGAGAAATACTTTTGGAAAATGCATGAATTCTTTGATGCCACTGGCTACATAGATTCACTGACGTGGGTTCATGTAGCTCTCAACAGTGTCTCGCTTACAGGAGGAGAGCAGTTTGGAGTCTGAGAAAATGCGATTTAATCTCTACAGAATTCTTTCTGTAGTGCGCTTCTGTTATCATATTTTTATTATTGTCCTGTGAAAGCAGCAGTAATAATACATTTGGTTTTGGGCTCTGAAACCAGACTGAGTCTGTTTGAACTGTCTTCAAAACTTACTGACAGAGTGTCATCGGACATATTACGTAACCTCTTTTGCCTACATTTCTATAAAATGGGTTGAACAATAGTCACTACTTCATGGGTTTGGTGAAAGATTAAGTGAATACATGTAACCTGCTTAAAACAGAACCTGGTGTACAGTAGCAGCTGAAAGGTGTTTCTCCTCCTCCCCTCCTTCTCATCCTTGCTCCATGGCTTTATAGTGAGGATTACAAGATAAAATGTGTATAAAAAAATCCCCTGTTAACTCTAAAGCACTTCACAAATGTTATTAAGGGACACATTAGAAAACCCAGGGAGGCTAACTGACTTGTCCAAGATCCAACTGGTCTCAAAGTCACACAAGAACTCCAGACTTTCCTCCTTTACGCTGTTCATGCCTCCACGATATCTCAAAGCCTTCCAGATGATGGCCTTGCCAGGCAAAGTTTGAGTCCTTTTCTTCTACTTAGCTTTGTAGCATTTTTATTTAGCTCATTTTCATATTTTCTCCTCTCTGTGCCCATTTCCACTCCAACATTGTTGTTACTCTCCAACTCCCAGCAGAAGGTGTTAGTTCTGATACCTCCAAGAGAATTCCTGAGAACATGGATCCTCCCCTCTCCCGGATTCCGTGGATGAGAAGAGAGGTGGTACAGACGTCTCGGAAGAACGGGCTCCGCTGTTGGGAGCCCTCAGGGAGGCTCATTCCAATTCTGAGCCAGCCAGCTCTCACGCCTGGGGGCTTGGCCCAAAGCAGAGTTCGCGAAGAACCTCTGCAGTGGAGCCCAAGTCCCTGTGACGTGGCTTACTCTCCAGAATTCATTCTGAAGCACTTGAGGAGGGCTGGCTCTCAGCAATGTGACAGCATTCCCGGCCCTAATGCCGCATTACAGGCTCAGCCTGAGTTTTCAAGCAAGAGCTTAAAAACAATGCAGCTACTCCCTGCTTCAGAGCCCCTCCTTCCAAAGTTCGTGGCTGATCCCATGGCTGGTGCCACAGCACCCCAGGGCATCTCGTTATTAAGTACTTACAGCCGAAAGAGGAATGTGACATTCATTTCCATCCCATCCGAAATACTTGAGCTTAGAAGGGTGGGTAAGATCAGTATTTGTCTAGAAGAAGAGGATGAAATTTGTGGGTGGTTCTGTAATTTCAAGATGTGGTACAAAGGTGCTCAGGAGATGAATTGCAAATAAAAGAGCAGAAAAGAATTTCCTGAGTGTCGTTTTAAAAGGCTTCATGCTAACAGGAGCCAAATTCATCCTTTGATATTTTCCAGCTTGCTGAGTAAATAAATCGTAAATTTCCCACAACGATTCTATGCATGCTACTGGTGTGCCTCAGAGTCTGACCTCTTTTGCAGGTTGACATTAGAGGTGGCGAAAGCTGTTGCCAGGGCACCAGCACCCCAGCTGGCTCCCCAGTTCTGTGTGCACCCCATGGGGTTGGGATGGTGTCCGTTGCAGGAGACTAGACTGACATCCCACCTGAAAGTGGTGTTATTTCCCTTATTTTTCTTTCCTTCAACTTTATTTTGTATCTTTTGTTTCCCTCTAGCCAAGTGGAGAGAAAGACGATGTGTATCACAGAATGTTCTTCAAATTCCTCACCTCTTACAAAAGATTTTAAAGGTGGGGTACAGAAACACCGCCATTTAACATTTTTAAGCTCAAGAGCTTGAAGTGTCAGGAAGTAGAAGGCAGACAATAAGTCCGGAGGCGAGTGGGGGGTGCAAGTGTTGCCCCAGGGGGAGTTTCCATGTGCATACCTTCTTTTCCCATCTACTCATGTATTTTGATTGGTTGATGAAGCAGGGTGAGCTGTAAGCAATGAGTCGACGCGAGGAGATGGGGGAGGGGGGGCTGCTGAGCAACACTCGGCCTAATAGCAGCCTCAGGGACAATACTCACAGTGTACCTGGCTTTGTCTTTAGGTGGGAAAATTGTACATATTCTTAGTCTAGTTTTAACTGTGACATTTCCTTAAGGTAGCATTTCATGTGAAGCTCATTGCATGCTTTCTCATGGCAGAAACGAGATGAATGTGGTTACGGTTCTCAGTCCTACTTTCTACGTAGAAAATAAAACACTGATATTAAACTATAATAAAAGAAAATGACAAAACTAAGACCACCATTGAATAGTCATAAGACCAAAGCTATGGAAAACAGCAATTTCACAGATGGAAGGTCAAATTAATTTCAACCAAATGTTTCAGTGCAAAGGAGAAGTCTGAAATAAATAGACCATCATATGTTTTTAGAAGATGCTTGTTTTTATTTTCAATGTCACAGACTCAGTGTCCTGGTTTATGGTAGCCAAGCTGGCAACGCAAGCCTTTGGAAAACGTGAACTGCTTTCCTCTGCTGGGGTGTTTCATGGGCACTGGGGCAACGTTAGATTTTCTTTGTTTATTTTCTGGAGTTTCTTGTTTCAATTTAAATTTTTGGCCATCCTGTCTAGAAAAAAATAATTTCCTCATTTGAAACAATAATGAAAAGGCTGGCTCCTTTGTCTTTTTACAACAACCACCATAGGGCTTTCGGTTATGAATATGGAGCTTTGTGCACAGTGGGGAGGTGCGTGAGAAGGGTGCCCCGCAAGGTACTCCACAGATAGGAAAAGCCCAGCCTTTGGCGGATTCGGTTCTTCTCATCTTCGTGGCTTCCATTTATCTAATCTTTTTAAACTGCCTCTGAGGAGGTCATGCTACTCTTTTCAGCCTCCAGCTCCCTTTGGATCCAAATTCAACTTCTGTCTCCTCTCTGGCTCCTCAGCCTGGAACCACAGGGACATCACTTCAGACACCTGCCTCCAGTTCCTTTGTTTCTGCTCTCTCATCATCCCTGTCTTCTTGCCCATCTCCACTCTCACTTTGAAACTGAATTTGTGAACAAAGTCCCTAAACTGAAAATGACTACAGCTTGAGGAGGCCTTCCAGAATGTGCTAAGGAGGAGCATTAGCACAAACATCATGGGGACACCTCCCTTCCAGGTGAGGCTTTGGCTTTTAAAATTACCATTTCTGCTTTATAGATGCTAGAAGTCAGGTGGAGAGAGGTTAAGTCAGTCAGTTTGTAGGCGGATACAACTGAACTTAAATCCACAGTATCTATGCTCTCTCAACGATATCTATGCTCTCTCAACGAATCCACCAGCCTCTAGTGGAGGCAGTAAATACCTGTACTTGAAATATAATTCATGTAAGTATGCAAAAGGACCCATCTTCTCCTTTATCCAGCTACCTCTTTCCCAAATATTTGAACCCGCAAACCCTAGATACTTTCCCCAATGCTCTTAGGTCCAGCCACAGACCTCATAACCACCAATGCACCATTTCTAAGGATTCAGCAGTGTACCTAACCTAAAGACTCTTCAGTCTTTGGTTTAGATCACTTTCAGTCCTTGGCTGCACATGAGAATCATCTGGGACGCTTCAAAAATTATAGATGCCTGGGTCCCACCCCAATTCAGTCTGAATCTTTGGGCTTTGCAGTTTTTTTGTTTGTTTGTCTGTTTTTGTTTTTGTTTTTGTTTTAAGATTTTATTTATTTATTTATTTGAGAGAGAGAAAAACAGCATGAGAGGGGACAGGGTCAGAGGGAGAAGCAGGCTCTCCGCTGAGCCGGGAGCCCGATGTGGGACTCGATCCCAGGACTCCGGAATCATGACCTGAGCCTAAGGCAGTCGCTTAACCAACTGAGCCACCCAGGTGCCCTGGGCTTTGCAGTTTTTGAAAAGCTCCTTGGTGATTCAGATACAAAGTACATATCATAACTACAGCATTGGAATATCCAGGTAACCATATCAATGTCCCATCATCCACAGCCCATAGAGGTTATTTCTATTTCCCTCATCTGCAAACCCTGAATTCTTTCCACAGTATTATACTCACAGGGCTTTTACATTCACATCTTTGGAGCCCTGAACTGTCCTCCTAAGACCAGTATTGTGAACTCTTCACAAGTACAACCTCATTTCTAGGCCAAAGGAAACCTGACCTGGTGCCATTAGGCCTCTTAGGCCTCAGCACCTGAAATTCCTGAAGGTCATGCCAGGTTCCATCACAGGATGGGGTCAGTGCTCCTTCTAGAGGCTCTTAAGCACTCACACTGGAGGCCTGTAAATCTCACTTCCATCCTTCCTCCATCGATGTTTCTAAAGGACCCAGGGCCCAACACCAGAATGCACTGATTATTAATTGGAACATCTTTTACTTCTAATCCTTTCAGTGTACTATTTATCCTGTTCTTTCTTCTTTTTTTCCCCTGGTCATTCAGCATTTAGTATTTTTTGAACATCTTCTGTCTGCTAGGCTCTAGGTATACAATGATCCTTTTTCCTTAAGGAAGCTACAATTACTACCTCTAAGTAATTCATATTCAATTTATGCTCCAGATTTAGTTATTAAAGCTGACTTTGCTGTTAATTTTTTTTGCCAGGATTATTTTTTACAACAACACACAGTAAGTGAGGGGTCCCATACTTTCCCCTCTTCTTGTAGTCCAAATATGATTTTGCTTGGACACATTCCCAAATTAATGGTTCCTGCTATTCAGAAGAGTCATCTCTGCAGCTAGCAGCCTGTGCCCCAGCAAAAGAAATAATATTTATTTAAAAAAAAAAAACAAACAATTTTGAAAACCTACCAACAGAACAATTAAGCATAGGAAAATGTCCCATGTTTAGTGTAATAAGCATAAGCCCACATGATTAATGGCTAGTATACCTCAAGGGAAGCACTATTAGAGCTCTAGGTGGGTCTCTTTATTCCTCATTCAGCAGGACTGTCTTGCATTGCAGGATGCTTAGTAATCCTGGCCCTGCCCAGTAAATGGCCTGTTGTGTTTTCTAGTCATTGTGAAAACAAAAATGTCCCCTCATGAATCCAAATATCCTAAGGAATAAGAACCACCCTTGATGGAGAATCACTTAGTGAATCTACTAAATATTATAAATGCAAAATTTATGGCCATGCAGCAGAAGTGTGGTAAAGAAGTGGACACAGCTCTGTTGTATTGAGCTAGATCTATTGTAATAGTTTTTTAAAGAGGTGGCACACCCATGTGTGCATCATTCACAGTAGCCAACAGGTAGAAGCAACTCAAATGTCCATTAATAGATGAATGAATAAACAAAATGTGGTAAATAAATACAACGGAATATTACTCAGTCTTAAAAAGGAAGGAAATTCTGACATATGCTACAATATGGATGAATTTGAGGACATTATGCTAAGTAAGGCAGTCACAAAAAGACAAATATTGTATAATTCCACATATATGAGGTATCTAAAATACTCAAGCTCACATAAAAGGAAAGTAGAATGGTGATTACCAAGAACTGGAGGTGGGATGGGGAAGGGAGTTATTTAGTGAATATATAGTTTCAGATTTGTAAGATGAAAAAGTTCTAGTAATCTATTTCACAACATTGTGAATATACTTAACATTATTGAACTGTATACTTAAAAATGGTTAGGATAGAATTTAAAAATAAAAACAGAGATGATGTTTAAAAAGGCAAAAATAAAGATTATTAGGCCAAACAAAGCTGTTTTCATTCTCATGATCCCTCTCTAAAACCTGAGTGTGTGTCTGTTATGTGTCGTCAATATATGTAATCTACTGATTTTTATATTTCATTTTATTGTGATTATAATGCATACACTGTTATTGTATAATATACTGAAGCACTTGTATTTTAAAGTAAAATCTCACTTTCTGGATGTATTCATCAATATATCAATATACATTAGCAAAGAAAAATCAGAAAATGAAAAAAACCAATAAACCAATGCAAATAAAAATATGAAATTCTAAGGGATAAATCTGATAAACTTTCCATGACCTGTACACACCGAAAGCTAGAAAATATTGCTGAGAGAAATAAATGAAGACCTAATAAATGGAGAGAATACTGTGCTCAGAGATTGGAAGACTCAACATTGTTAAGATGACAGTTCTCCCCAGTTGTTCTATGGATTCAACAGTCTCTATCAAAATTCTAGCAGGCTTTTTTTTTTTTTTTTTTTTAAGAACTAAGAAGGTATTTCTCAATTTTATATGAAAATGTAAAAGATATAGAACAGACAAAACAATTTTAAAGAAGAGCTTAGAAGAAGAAGGACTTACACCATGTGGTTTCAAGATTTATTCTGTGTCTTCAGCAAACACAATGTGGTTTTAAAAGAAGAATGGACGTATAAATCAATAGACTAGAATGGAGTCCAGAAATACACACATATAAAGTGCATTGATTTTTGCACAGGAATGTTAAGGGAAGTCTAAAGTAAATGGAAACATTATGCTCTTTGATAGCACAACTTATATTGGAAAGGTATAAATTTTCATAAATTAGTCTATGCATTTTGATTATAAGCAAAATTCATTTGGAAAAGTAAGTTTATGCCAATATCTAGGGAGCTTTTTAAAAGAAAAATGAGTGCAGATTGATAAGGATCAGTTCTATCTGATATGGAAACTTATGAAGCTATATGGAAATAATATGATAGAAGAAATATATAACCAGAAAGTCAGTGAACATAAATTCATAAAATCCATTTTGAAACTTAACAAATTACAGTAATGGAAATAATCTAATCCTAGAGACAGAATTATATCCAGAGAAATCAATAGATATGAAGTCCATAAAGATCTTCTTTTAATGATAAATGTGTTAGGTGAAATCATTAATGAGAAGAGGGAGTCAATAGAGTTAAAATAGCTAGTTAATTATTTGGATAAAGTATCTGGAATTTCTGGGGTGCCTGGGGGTTTCAGTCGGTTAAGTGGCCAACTCTTAGTTTCAGCTCAGCTCCTGCTCTCAGGGTCCTGGGATAGAGCACCACGTTAGGCTCTGCACCTCAGCACAGTGTCTAATGGAGATTATCATCCTCTCTCTCTCCATCTGCTCCTTTCCTGCTCATGTGTGCTCTCTCTCTCTCTCTCTAAAATAAACAAAATCTTTATAAAAAATTCTGGAATTTCTACCTTATTCCTTGCATCAGAATAAAGTTTAAATTGATCAAAATTTAAGAATTAAACTGTAAAGTTTTACCAAAAAAAATGAGAAAATGTATGTTTGAGGAGGGCTTGCAGAGAAGAGTACAAAACCCCAGAAACATAATGGAAAATATTGAAAAATTTGATTGCATAAATATTTAAAACTTCTGTATGTCATAAATAACATAATGTTAAAGAAACAAAAAAACAGTTGCAAAAATATGACAAGAAACTAAATTTATTATGTACAATTAGCTCACACATATTAAAAAAGGAAAACAGTCAAAGGTATGAATAGCTAATTGACAGATGAAAATAAATGGCTGATAAAATACAAAATATGCCCAATCTTACTCATAGTTGAATAAGTGAAAATCCAAACAAAAGATACATTTTCTCTCAGATTGGTGGAAGTTAATCTTCTTATGTTGGGGTAAGTGTGGGAGTAGAGTGGTGTTAATTTTGCAATTTTTAGATGGGAATTTGGAAATATTTATTTTTGAATAACTCTCATACCCTTTGATCCAGAAAATCTATTTTAGGAAGTTAGCCAGAAAAATAGAGTATATGAAATTACTCTGTGTTGTAAGCATAAGAATGCTTACTTTTTAATAGCAAAATGCTGGCTATAACCTGAATATCCTTTAATATGGGTCTTATTAATAAATGCATTATATTTATCCATTGGAATATTATATACCTGCTACAAATGGGTTAGTTTAAACATAATGATATAAAAAGTTAAGAATGAAAATGTGGACTTCCTCTTCAGGCCATAGTGGAATAATAGAGAACAGATGTTCCCCCCAGCCTTAAACAATTAGAAAACTGAATGAAGTGTATGAAAGAATGGTTTTCAGACATGGAACCACAGGCCACACATACTTTTGATCCCTAAGAAAAGGGAATTAATGAGGTAGGTAAACGCTATGAGTTTTTGTTTTCTGTCTGGAGATAATTTCCAGGCTGAATAATGGTAGGTGAAATCTAAATAGACCCTGGAGTTTTACTGAGTATAAGAGGCAGAGAATATAGTTTCAGAAGGCCTAGGTGACCTAAAGGCTACCAGAGCTACACACAGACAGAGCTTCAAGTATCTGTAGAGGAGTCCTTTTAAGTCTGGCTAAGTACTAACCTGTGCATGTACAGGAAGAAGATGACCACAGGCTGGGGAAAGAATACCCAGAGACAGTAGACTTAACAATTCTTGGAGCTCACATAGGGCTGAGAAGAATTTGTGATTCCTACAACAAAGTAGAAAGATGTCTTAATAGGTAGGGCGTTGGATAGATCCTCAAGAGGCATTGCTATATCACTTGAGCTAAAATATCCTAAACTATTAGCTGCTCTGGACCTAACCTAATAAACCTTATAAACAAGCCTCAGAAGGGTACAACTGATTCTAAATAACTTAACAAAATACAACAAGAAGGTCACATGCTATTTATAGAAACACAACCAAATCCAGAACGCAAAAATGTAACATTAATATTTATAATGTAAAAATTACCAGACATGCAAAGAAGAGAAAAATATGTTCTATGCTAAGAGAAATCAAGCAATAGATACAGACCCAGAAATAATACAGAGGATGGAATTAGGAGAGAAGGATATTGAAACATAAATTGTAAATATGCTCCATCTGTTCAAGAACATGGAAGAAAGAAGTAACATGATAAAAAGAGAAGTGGGGGGAAAAGACCTCAGTAGAACTTCTATAGACGAAAACTACAATATTTAAAATGAAGAATAGTTTTGATGATGTATTAGTGTGCTAGGGCTGCCATAACAAAGTACCACAGACTGAGTGGCTTAAACTAGAGATAATCCTGGAGGCTGGAAGTCCAAGATCAAGGTGTTGGCAGGTTTGGTTTCATCCTGAGGCCTCTTTGTCTTTGGCTTACAGCCAGCCATCTTCTTCCATGTCTTCATGTAGTCTTCCTCTGTGTCCTCATCTCTTCTTATAAGGATACCAGTCATGTTGGATTAGGTCCCACCTCAATGACCTCATTTAACCTTAATTTCCTCTTTAAAGTACTTTCCTACCAATATAGTCACATTCTGAGGTACTAGGGGTAGGACGTCAACATATAATTTCGGGTGAGACATAACTGAGCCCCTTATAGATGGGATTAAAGAGGAGATGAGATGCTACCAATGAAAAGATCAATGAATTTTCAGGCATAGAATATAAGCCATTTAAAATGAAACACAGGAAAAATGACTGAAAAGAATGAACACAGCATAGATGAGCAGTAGAGTAAAATCAAGCAGTTTAACTTATGTGTAATTAGGTGGGGGTATAGAGAAATATCTGGAGAAATAATGGCTAAAAATGGTGAAAACTATAAACTCACACATTAAAAAAGCTCAGCGAATCTGAGCAAGAGAAAATCACACCAAACATTAGAATCAAATTGCTGAAAACAAGTAACAAAAAGAAAATCTTAAAAGCAGCCAGAGGAAAAAGAACCATTATATACAGATGAACAAATGATTTCAAAAATTTTGCAGTCAAAAGTCATGGTGGTAACACCATTAAAATTCTACTAACAATGAATTTTGTATCTGGCAAAAGTATGTTCCAAAAATGAAAGAAAAGTAAAGGCTTTTTTAGATAGATAAAAGCTGAGAGAATTAATTATCAGCAAACTTGCACTACCATTAACTTCAAGTTTAAAAAAAAATGATACCAGATGAAAATTTGGATTGATATAAAGGAGAACACTGAAAATTCTAAGTATGTGGACACATAGAAGATATTTTCCTTATTTTTAATTTATTTTAAACAAAGATAATAAAACTTTGTAACACATGAAGAAGAAAATGTATAACAAGAGTAAAAAGGCAGATCGGGAAATTTACATGATGTGTCCCAATATTATTTGGTGCAGACTGTGATATAGGAAAATTATAGAGTAAATACTAGAGAAACCACTAAAAGCAGAAAACAAAGATATGTACTAATAAACCAAAAGGTACAAGTTAAAAAATCAAAGTGCAACAGAGTATATATTTCTTTTGGAGAAATATTGTTTTTGAGAGTTTCAGATGTTAACAGGGATTATATTTAGAGTAATAAAACTCTAGGTGGAGAGAGAGAGAAGTATTTTTTACATTTCATTATGTACCTTTTAGGTACTCTTTGAATATTCTTCCAATACAGAATATATTTGTTTTATAATTTATTTATTTATTTATTTTTAAAGATTTATTTATTTTGAGAGAGAGAGAGCACTTGAGCGGGGGGATGGGCAGAGGGGGAAGGAGAGAGAGAATCTCAAGTGGACTCCCTGCTGAGTGCAGAGCTTGACCAGGGGCTCAATCCTACAATACTGAGATCATGACCTGAGCCAAAATCAAGAGTCAGACGCTTAACTGACTGTATCACACAGATGTCTCTTTGATTTATTTATTTTTAAATGATAGTGTTAGCTGGACTTATGGGCCATTTAGTTTTCTTTATGCTTTTCTGGCTTAAAAATGAATAATTATTGTTATTAAAAATGACATTAAAATAATTATCCATACCTCACATTTTGACACTCATAGTATATATAACAAAGGCATAATTATAGTCCTGCTTTAAATGTTAAAATTCTATGTCATTTATGAATAGATTTACTTGAATGAATTTTCACTGTATATGCATTTGTTGATCTTCTACCTAATGCTTTTCTTTTTATGAGATATCCAAAAGGAAAATAATATAAAAGATTGTATGTGTAATTAAACTGGATTATAAAATATTATTTGTCTATAAAATACAATAAAATTAAGTTTGAATTAAACAAAGTCTACTGAATTACATATGAAATATCCATTTACCATTCTGAAGCTACTTCCTGGGAAAGCACATGTTTTCAGATGACCACCATAAAGCTTTCCAAGAAATATGTAATGCACAAGGATCTGTTCCGTTCCAGCATCCATTAGGTAAGGGAAAAGCCACAATGGGAACTCTAGAATCTAAATGTCATTCTAATGGAAAGAACATTGTCTTGGGTATATTTCCTGCTTTGATACAACATCTAATTTTGATAAATGCTTCTGTTTTGTCTCTACATTTACAATGACATATAAACCCATAATACAGAGACAGTATTTGATTTGATATAACATATTACAGTAACTAAATTTTTATGATGGTCTTATCAGATCACATGGTTGCAAATGGAAATAAGTATGTGACATGCTATTTTAACAGACTAAGGTATAAATGCTACATCATTATAAGTAGAATTATAAAGCACATAGCAACCTTAATTTTTCCCTTTGCACAGAAAATGAAGACGCTTTTTTGTTTCTCTTTAGTTTACCTCCTGTTTATAAAAGATCTTGGAGAAGTATGAATGTTGACAATGGACAATTGTATAGGGCTGGTTCTAGACCTCCTTCTCCAATTAAGTTCTGAGGGAAGAAAGGAAAAAACAAATATGGGACGCCTAGGTGGCTCAGTCAGTTGGACATCTGCCTTCAGTTCAGGTCATGCTCCCAGGGTCCTGGGATTGAGTCCCGCATCGGGCTCCTTGCTCAGGGGGAAGCCTGCTTCTCCCTCTGCTTGTGGCTCCCCCTGCTTGTTCTCTCTCTCTCTGACAAATAAATAAATAGAATCTTTTAAAAACAATGTTAATAGTTTCTAGGACAACATTGTAAAGTATTAAGTATAGTTGACACACAATGTTACCATTAGCTTCAGGTGTACAACATAGTATTAGGTGAGTCTATATACTATGCTGTGCTCACCACCAAGTATAGCTGCCATCTGACACCATAAAAAGCTACTAAAGACCAATGAATATGTATTCTATGCTGTACCTTTCATCCCAGTGACTATTCATTCCCCATAATTGGAAGCCTATATCTCCCACTCCCTTTCACCCATTTTGCTCATCACTCCACCCGCCTCCCCTCTGGCAGCCATCAGCAAACAAGATCTTTTAAAACTTTTTATTAATTAAAAATTTTATATGCAGTAGAAATCACTCATTCTGATGGACAATTCTGTGAGCTTTGATAGGTGCATAGAGTTGAGCAACCACCACCATAATCAAGATATAGAGCTGTTCCCTCCCTACCCCAGCAAACTCCGTTATACTTCTCCTTTGTAGTTAAGCCCTCCACCAGCCCCCAAAACTGTTAACCGTTAATTTATCACTAACCAGAATCATCATTTTGTCCTTTCCTATAATTTCACATACTGGAATTATTTGAGATTTTCCTATGTTGTTGCCTTTTATTGTCGAGTTCCTCACTCTATGAATGCACCAGAGTTTGTTCATCTATTTACAAACTGAAGGGCATCTGAGTTGCTTCCAGTTTTCAGCAATTATGAATAACGATGCTCAAATATTCATACAGGTTTTTGTGTGAACGTAAGTTTCATTTATCTCGGGTAAGTACCTAGGAGGAGGATTGCTGGATCATAAATATTTAGACATAACAAACTAGCAAGCTGCCTTCCAAAGTGGGCATTACCATTGTACATTCTCACCAGTAAGGTATGAGAGTTCTGGTTGCTCTCCGTCCTCATGAGCACTTGATATTATCAGTATTTTTAAACCAAGTTAATAGGCATATAATGGTATCTCATTTTGGCTTTAATCTGTATTTCCTTGATGAGTAATAATGTTGAGCGTTTTGTCATGTGCTTATTTGGATTCATATCTTCTTTGATGAAGTGTCTATTCAAACCTCTATCTCATTTTTAAAAAGGGCTGTTTGTTTTCTTATTTTCAGAATTCTTTATATATTCTGGGTAATATAACAAAACATTTGTGATTGGCAAATATTTTCTCCCAGTATGTGGCTTGTTCTTCATTCTCTTAATAGAGCAAAGTTTATATTTTGACAAGGTCAATTTATAATTTTTTTTATGGGTTGTGCTTTTGGTGTATCTAAAATCCCTTGTCTAGCCACAGTCACAAAGTTTTTTCTTCTCCTGTAAGTTTTATTTTTTTGCTTTTACATTTAGGTCTATATATTATTTTGAGCTAATTTTTATAAAAGGTGTGAGGTATGTATAGAGTTCATTTTTTTGGCATATGTGTATTTAATTGTTCCACCAGCATTTGTAAAATAGGCTGTTATTTCTCCATTGAACTGGCTTTACAGTTCTGTCAAAATCAATTGACCGTATGTGTATGGGTTTATTTCTGCACTCTTTATTCTGTTCCGTTGACCTCTTCTTTCATCAATGCTACACTGCTTTGTTACTCTGGCTTTTATAATAAGTCATGCAATCTAATCATACTCAACCTGAATGATTTTTTCTCTTTTTTTTTAAGATTTATTTATTTGAGAGAGAGAGTGTGCACACAAGCAGAGGGAGTGGCAGAGGGAGAAGGAGAGAGAGAATCTCAAGCAGACTCCCTGCTGAGCGGGGAGCCCAACATGGGGCTAGATTTCATGACCCTGAGATCATGACCTGAGCTGAAATCAAGAGTTGGATGCTCAACGGACTGAGCCACCCAGGCACCCCGAGAATGATTTTATTTTTCAAGAAAGTTTGTTCTTAGGACTCCTGGGTGGCTCAGTCAGTTAAGTGTCTGCCTTTGGCTCAGGTCATGATCTGAGGGTCCTGGGATTGAGCCCCATATTGGGCTCCCTGCTCAGTGGGGAACCTGCTTCTCCCTCTCCCTCTGTCCCTCTCCCTGCTTGTGCTCTCTTTCTCCCAAATAAATAAATAAAATCTTAAAAAAAAAAAGTTTGTTCTTCCTAGTTCCTTTGCCTTTCCATATAAAATTTATAATCAGCTTGTCAATATCTGCAAAATAATCCTTCTGGGAATTTGACTGGGTTTGTAATGAATTTATTGATCAGTTTGGGGAGAATTGACATTCTAATGATATTGAGTTCTCCAGTTCGTGAGCAACATGATTTATTTCTACATTATTTCAATCTTTAATTCTTTCTTCTGTGTTTTGTGGTTTCAAAGATACTGATCCTAGACCTGTATAGCCTTGTATTTTGTGATCTAACTAAACACACTTGTAAGTGGCAAATGATTATTGGTCAGTTTCTGATATTATTTTATGTAATCATATCTAAAAATAAAGTTTTATTTCTTTCTCTCCAATCTGTATACATTTTATTTCTTTTTATTACTTGCTTGCACCACCCAGGACTTCCAGTATGATATGGAATAGAAGTGGAAAGAGTGGACATTCTTGCTTTGTTCCTGTTCTTAGGAGGAAGACATTCAGACTTCACCACTAAGTATTATGTTAGTCATAGTATTTAAAGTATGTAGGTGCACATGAATGAATGTATACTATTTTGTTAGATGATTTTATTAGTCACGACTCTCCAGAGAAACAGAACCAATATCTTATAATATATAAAAAGATTTATTATGAGGAATTATGAGATTATGGAGGCTGAGGAATCCCATGATTTGCTGTCTTCAAGCTGGAAACTCAGGAAAGCTATTGGTGTAACTAAAGTCCCAGTGTGAAGGCCTGAAAACCAGGGCAGCCAATGGTGTAATTCCCAGTCCAAGCACAGGAGGAGACTGATGTCCCAGCTCAAGCAGGCAGGCAGGAAGCAAAAGGGATGAATTTGCCTTTCCTCACTTTTTTGTTCTATTCAGGCCCTCCGTGGATTGGATGGTGCCCACCACATTGAGAGGGTGGCAATCTGGTAACAGAAGATAGGAGTCCAGGGTTGGACTGACCTGAGTTTTGGATGACCCAGTGAGCCTGGGGAGGAGAATAAAAGTCGCTCGCTAGGAAAGTTTGTGAGGAAAGTGGTGCAGCCACAGGAAACCCAGGTTTCAATAGCAGTGAGGAGATAAAAGGCATATCCCATGGAAAAATTTAAGGAAACTGGAACATTTCTTTGGAGTGCCAAGGCATGGTGGCAAGAATAAGATAATCAACATCACGGAGAAAACAAAAGGCAAAGGGGAGCTCTAAAGCAAATGGAAATGGGGAGGAGGTAAGTGACTTCAGTAGGAAGTTTGGCGATGGAAATAAAATAACAAAATTAAAGCTGAAAAATCTCCACTATCCAGTGGATCTGTGGTTGAAGGCATTTCCTGGTGGATGGCACCATATTCTTCAGACAGCTGTAAGGCCTTTAAAGCTCTGCAGGAAGCCTGCCTCTGCTTTGCAGTGAGGTCACCGGCAATTTACTTTGCCTCTTTGAAGAGTCTGTCTTTGTTAATGAATTTGTAACTATTTCTGGTTCCTAAACTCCTCCCCCAAATTCTGTAACCTCCTCCCCATCCATATGCTGAAATTCTGTCACTCACAAATGCTTTGGTGGCTCTTAAACATCACATCTGGGAGGTTGTGTGACTTCGGTAAATTGTTCAACCTTCGCAGGTGAGGTTTCTTCAGCTATAAAATGAAGAGACTGAGCTAGATGATCTCAAAGTTTCTTTGTGGCTCATTCTTTAATTATGTCTTTAACATAATCATTTCTGTAAATCTATTTTATATGCATTTGGAAAATATAAATAACACAAGCAGCTTTGCGAATTACTCATCCAATTCCTGATCATGAAACAATTCCATGTATGTTATTACCAGATTAAGCAAGAGCTTGCAGATCAAACTATGAATATTAGCTACTGCTCATGGGCAAATTGTGGGTTAGGAGTTGTGGATGGTGAGGTGGAAGCTGTGCTAAATCTTTCCAACCCAGGTTCTATTCCCCAACTGATGATTTTGGCATTGGCAGCTAATGGAACCTATTTTGCAATTGACCAGTAAAACTCTGTTGTGGAGGCAGCATTAATGAATTTCTGAACCTTTAAAATCTAATTTAGGGGTAAATCAAACACAGACAGTGTTTAGGGAGTAATCATGTAATGAGTGAGTAGAAAAATAAAGATCAACGTAGTATTGTGGAAGCAACTCAGTTATTTGGGTTTCAACAAAAACACTCTAGAGGTCCTCATGAAGCATTCTTTATGTCTATACCAGGACTGATATTTAGGTATGGCGCTCCTGAATTAGAATATTGAGGTGCTTTTAGGTATTTAAATGTCCTCTCATTATCCTGGATGCCTGGCCCCCTTTTTAAGACTTTTTGAACCTCAGTAACTAATAGTATAATACTTGGAATACCCTGTTCCCATGCACTGACTGACACCAGTGACAATGTGTCTGAGCTTTATAGGTGATTACATATTTCAATTTTTACCTCTTGTCTGTACTTAGAACTATTTTGTTTTAATTTTTTGAAATTAGTTTCCAACATTAAAACACCCGGATATTTCAGATAAAATTAAGATTTCCTATTTTTCTTGATAGATCAGGAGATCTGACAAGACTGGGTCTATAATCAACATGATACAATTATTTGGACCCTGTATGGTTGCTGCCATTTCCAAATCAGTAGAATATCCTCCATGCCGAAGAAACAAAAAACCAAAAACCCGGACATTCTTGTGATTTATTTATTTATGTTCTCTGTCTTGCTCCTAAGGGAGGTGACCACATTTCCTGGTGTGCCTGCAACAGTCTTAGTTTACTCCTGTTGACCTATAATTCATTAATATTATGCCCTGTGCAGTCAAAAATGTCCTAATGTAGATGGTCAATTACATGGTTATGCTATCCCTAAGAATCCAATCTGTGTTCTCTGATATAAGGAAAGGATAGGATTAGCTATAAAGAATTGGTATGCTTAAGTGATATTTTTATTTGGGATGTGATCATTTTACATACAAATTTTATTAAATACCTACTAATTATAGGGCAATGTACTAAAACCCAGGGATGGAGTGAGAGCAAGAAGAGACATTCTTTTTCCTCTTACAAATTATGAGCTCTATTTAAAAAGACAAACAAGTATACAATAATTAAAATAAAGTCTGATGAGTAATAACTTGGAAGAAATACCAGGTTTTATGGGAACATATAGAGGGCAACCTAAACTTGTCTATACAAACCAGGGGGAGGCTTCCAGAAAGAAGCAGAAATCTGAAGATGTTAAGGATTTCCCCGGGTGGACTAGAAGAAAATGTTTCAGAGAAAGGAAATTGCACAGATGAAGGTCTCACCATGAGAACGTGTCATGGTCAAAGACTGGGGAAAAATCTCTGTGTCACTCTACAACAGCCTGGTCTAGGAGGAAGAAATGAGGAGTGAGACTGAAGATACAGGTGGGGACTTGCAAACTATGTTAAAGAATTGATCATTTATTGTAAGAGCAATGGGCAAAGATTTTGTCAGGGGAGTTATATTTGTGTTTAGAAGGATCACTTTAGATCAAATTGTAGACTGGATGGGTGGGTTAGGAAGCAGTCCTAGTAATCCAGAGAGATAATGGTGGTATGGCCTAGAACAGAGGCAGATGGATGGAAATGGGTAGACCCAAGAAGCAATTAGGGAATAAAATTGTCACTATGTAGCAGTTAACTAAATATTGGAGGTGAAATGTGGGGAGGAATAAAGGATAACTCCTAGATATCTGACTTAGGAAATCAAGTGGATTGGGCTTCCTTTCACTGAGATAGGAAAGACTTGAAAAAAAATAGATTTGGAGGGAACAAAATCATTGGGTTTTGGGCAAAATTAGTGTGGAGGGCTGTGAGACACCCAGATGAGGAAATTCAATAGGTAGTCATATATATATATATGATATTGGACTATATGGCAAAAGAACAGCCTGGGGCTACCAATTTGGGATCATCTATGGATGAAAACAATCTTGATATATTTTATAGATGGAAACAAGTATGAGATCGTGGATTAAGGGTTGTAATCAGATGTATTAAGTACCCAGAGGGACCCTTAATTAGGAACTACGTGATTAGCTTTTAAAGTAATACAAGACACAGTCTCTAGCATGTTTAAAATCCATTTACAAACAACCCATTCCCCTGTCAAAAAGACATTTCTTCATCTGAGCTTGTCTTCTGGGTCACCAAATTAGTGGCATCTTCAATGCTTCCTAAGGTTAAATATGTTTACTTGGAATATTGCTGGGTCCATTAATGGTAACTCCTCCTCCCCCCACTTTGGTTTATGTCCTAGACGCTTGAAGGGTAGCTCTCAAATTTTGTCCGGGCAATCTCTCTAATGTTCACATCACCTGCTCTTACCAATAGCTTCTGAACTCTTATTAAATTAACCTGACATCATTGTGTGGGACCAATCCACACACACACTAACGCTATGAATTAAAACATCTCTCTCTGTTCCTAGAAGGCTGGAGGTAAGATTTAAATCATTAACTGATCTCTGTTCTTATTTAGGCACTGAAGGCACTTATTTAGGCGGCTTCAATTTTTCTGGAAACTAATAGACTCAACAAGCCACAGTCAGCTTAGGCAGGACATCAAATGAAGGGGAAAAAAGAGAATAACATCACTTTTATACTTAGCCATTTCTTTTAAGGAACTCAAAGGACATCACATGCATGAACTCATTAATACTTGAGAATTTTCTCATACCGTGAAAAACATTTTATAGTTAGAACAAGGAGATTATTTGGATAGTCTTATGAATGTTTATCAGTAAAAGGTGAAACTAGAACAAGAATTCTTAACTGCTTTGGTGGTCTAACATTCATTATGTTGAATGAGAAAGTTTTCATTCTAGAACATAAAAATCATTACAAGAAATAATCGAAAAATCTGGTAATTTAAATAAAACATCACTGACTCATTGAAGACTAATCACATTTTTGTAGTTTGTTTAGAGTCTCCTGAAATAGCATACAAATAGTTCCTATTTTCTGGAATAATCTGTTCTTATCAGACCCCTCTTCTCCTATCTAGAGGGAAAGGTTCTTGAATCATACAGATGTGGGTTCCATTCATATAGCTTGGCCACTACGGGATCTTGGATATTTTTATTTAAGCCGAGTTCTTTCATCTGTAAAATGGGGAACAATGCTCTCTGATACAGTTGCATTAACATTAAATAAGATTATGATAGGGTGTGACACATGGTGGAAACTCTATTATGATTTGTATTTCCTCTTCTTCGAAATGGAAATTAAATTTTCAGGCTAATGCACACTCTCCCCTCCCTGAATTCTTTCCTCCCATTGTACCACAGATAATCACTGTCCTTTACGTATTCCCAAATCCATATTCCCTACCCACTCCATCTCTGAATCTTTTATCTTTCAGCTTTTATGTAGCATCTGTATAAAGAAAGTAGGGAATATTACTTTTAGGAAACCAGAGTTCAAATTTACTAAAAACCGTTACTTTCATCTTTCTAAAAGCATTTCATCAATAAGAGGTCATGTCTCTATTAAGGTATACCACATCAATAAACTAAAAAGAAATTTTTGTTCAGAATTTTAAAGTTTTAACTAGGAAGGTTACACAATACTGTATTTGTTATGTTGATTTGGCACTGATTTTAAAATCTGGCAATATATACAAAATAATTCAGAGATGGAATTGTAAATTATCCATACTTTCTCTAGCTCCCTGCCTCCAATTGGAAGTGAAAATTGATAGAGGGAAATCCATTTTGGGGTGATTTCCAAATTTATAGAATGATTGCTTAGGCAAATGAGGGTTTTCTTTTTTTCTGACATATTGAAAGGTGTTAATTTTACTTTTGAAATATGATCTCTTAAGATGGAAAACCAGGTTACCAGGAAAGGGAAAGAGGGCGCTTTTTCTACATAATATAAAAATCTCAGGACACCTGGGTGGCTCAGTTGATTAGGCATCCAGCTCATGATTTCAGCTCAGGTCATGATCTCAGGGTCCTGAGATTGAGTCCCATGTCAGGCTCTGTGCTCAGCAGGGAGTCTGCTTGGGATTTTCTCTCTCCCTCTCCCTCTGCCTCTTCTCCTTGCTCGCACACACTCTCTCTTTCTCTTTCTCTCTCCTTCTCAAATAAATAAATAAATAAATCTTTAAAAAAACCTCTTTCATATCAGTCATTGCGGGATGGGGATGGGATGCAAGGCAGAGCTAGCTTACCAGTGATGGTTCACTGACCTTCCAGCAGGCAAAGGAGATTTATCATTGAGCTCGACCTGTGTCACTGCCATCACATAAGTGGATTGTTTTGAAATTCACAGGTCATACGATTGTAACCAAGAAAAATAATTAAATGTTAAGGTATTATTTTTGGCTTTTGTTATCGTTTTTTCCCCTATACCTGTGAATCTTATAGAAAAGACCCCAATTTAATTCTTCAGTGATTTGGTAGTATTTTTCAGTTATGTGCCTACTAGAGTGTGAGTTTACAGAGGTAAAAACCTGGGCATCTTCTTGGTCTTCATAACTGTGCATATATAGCAGATGCTAAGTAAATATTTGGTGACTGGACGGATAGATGAATGAATAAATAAATGAAGGCATTACTGATATTAATTTACCTACTAGCAGTAGGAATTCCTGATTAGCACTCTTTGTAGGCACTTCAGCCCATTAAATCTCTTGTTAAACATTCTTAGAAAGGGGAAGAGGAAGAAATTAGGGAGATGAGTTATAGGTAATAGCAGAGCCAGCACGATTCTGAATATGTACATTTCTCGAAGCTGTCAGCTCTTACTGATGGCCTTTCCCAGAACAGAACGTGTTTACAAATAGTTGTGTTCCTTATAGCTATTATTACAGGGTGGGAGAAGAGGCATATTTCTACCTGTAACACCTGTACATCCACTCAGTGTATCTGTTGGACTTATTCAATAATGCTTTTGAATAATTTACAATCATTGCTTTATCTTCAAAGCATATGTAGGCATTTAATTATAGTGTACAGTGATTGGTGGTTTTGTTTTGGTAAATAACTTGCCAATCAGGGGATGAAAACCTGAAAATTTAAGTCCCAAATGGTTTATAGTATGGAAAAATGACTAATTTATAAGAAATGTTTACAACAATTACACAACACTTGACTTAGTAGTTTCAGCCAATCATCTGCATACATTTGTCTAATTTCTTACCATATTAAGAAGACTATATATTCAGTGAGTCAAAGAATATGAGCTATAAATTGTCTTAAGAATAGTTACTGCTGCGTTTTCTCAGGCAGATTGTTCTAATGCCTATCCAAGTGATTCTTCAAGAGGAATATCTCTTCTTGAAAATTGCATTAAAATAATGTAAAATTGGAAAGATAAATGTGTATGCTTTAATTTTTAGATTTTTATATAATATATATATCTGTATCTATAGATCTTTATGTGTTTATAGAGACATAATTCATATACAAGTGTATAAGGATATTTGTGTGTGTGTGTGTGTGTGTGAGCTTTCCATTTCAGTGATCTACTTTTTTGAACGATTAACTCATTTCTTAGGTTGAATGATGTCTCTGCTTTAAAGAATACAGTTTGTGTTTTTATAATGGGATTCGTGTCTCAGAAATTGATAGAATGTATTTAAACCTATTGGAGTACTTATATAATTCTGGAGGATTTGGAGTACATTTAAACACATTTTTCTATATTTGTGATTGTAAAAATTTCCTTTGATATGTGTACTGCTATATTAAGGCATACTATGGTGGTTTCTTTTAAATATTTATGATAGAATTACTTATTTTAACTTATAAGGAAACAATGCTTAGCATAGCAATTTGAAAGTTTTCCTGGGCAGATGAAGTCAAAAAAAGCAAAATCTTTAATGTGAATGCAAATCCTTGTTGAAAGTATTTTAATGTAAAAATTGCACCTTACCTGTATAGCATTGTTGGGGCCCAGCCTTTGATTGTGTCTTCAAATAGTAGACCTTTTCCCTGTTCTCTTCTCGGCTTTCTAGCAGCCCTAGAGGTGCAACCTCCTTCCCCTTTCTTATTAAAATGTTCACCATGTAATCTATTTCTTCTGGGTTGTCTCTACTCATAATGGCTGGTGAATGTTGGCTTTTCTTGTATCCTAATTTATTAAATTCTACTGAAAACAAATATGCAGACCTTTTCCCCCTGAAGACCTAGGCTGCAAATCTTCCCTTAAGGAGAAGCTTTGGGCAAAGCAGAACCATGGAGTAGTTGCCTTGGGGGTCTTTTCTCTCCAGCTGTACTTTGTAGGTGGTAATTAACTATACTTTATCTTACTTGATTATCACAATGGGAGGTGATTGTTTTCCCCTACTTTACAGATAAGGAAAAGAGCAAGGGTAGGCAATTGATTTTCCCAGTAATCTCTTAGGTATGAGAATTTAAACCCAGTTCACTGACTCAGAAGTCTAAGATTTGTTAGGATATATCTACATTTACCTTCTTTACTTTTTTTGTGTGTGACTTAGAAGCTATTCCTCTGAAGGGCAATCTGTGGTTCCTGTCAGTACAGAATGTTTTCCAGATTTCAGGAGAACATGCAAAGTATAGCCACTTCAGGAAGCTTGTGACTGGTCATGTGGTTTCCTATCTGCATACACATCCCTAAAATCCTAGGTGAGCAAATTGTTAGATTTAGGGGAAATTTTGGCTTAGCTTCCGGCTGGGAAAGAGAGAGAACACACAGAAACATAGCCAGGGTCAGTGAACGTAAGCTCTTTGTAGGACCCAGAAAGGGTGCTTGTGTTTGGGAGCATAGGCTATAGATGAGTCCGCCCTGGGTTCCTAAAGCAGAAAATTATAAACAGTGGTATGGATTGTGGGGCCTGAAGAGATGTCTTTAATCAAGGTACCATGCCAGCCTGCACCGCAGAACAATGTCTTTTGTCCCTGAAAAACACTGAGCTTTCTTTTCATTCATACTTCCCGGCAACACCCGAGCAGCAACCATGGGGCTCGCAGCATTGGTAGAAAAACTTCCCTAAGGGCAGGGACGAGGTCTGGGGTTAGGGAGCTGGGTTGATCAGGGCAAGGGCAGATTCTCCATGACAGCCCACTGTCCAGGATCAAGGCCATTCTTCTCTCTTATTGCCCACAAACTGCTCTCAGAAACTCACAGTTAATTCAATTCAACCCTCAAGCGTTTACACCAAATGTTTACTATTCGTGGCAATTATTATGCAACACAACAACCAACAGTTTCATATATCCTTAAAAATTGACTATAAAATCTGCATATCACGTTCAAACATTGTAATGGTACTGCATATGATGAATTTATTAAATGATAATTATTATTCATACTGTGTTTCCAGTTTTTCTTGAAGTAATATCTGGCTCCACTTAGGAACGCCTAAGCACTTTTTTGTTCATAAAGAGTTATTTTTTTCTTGTTTAATGTTAGAAAATATAAAAATAAAAGACATACAAATTATAATTAATAAAGGTAAAAATAAAAAATATTTTTTTAAACGTTAAAAAGTAAAACAAAGCAAAAAAACACCCACCATTCTTTTTTTTTTTTTTAAAGATTTTTTATTTATTTGACAGAGAGAGACAGCGAGAGCAGGAACACAAGCAGGGGGAGTGGGAGAGGGAGAAGCAGGCTTCCCGCCGAGCAGGGAGCCCGACGCGGGACTCGATCCCAGGACCCTGGGATCATGACCTGAGCCGAAGGCAGACGCCCAACGACTGAGCCACCCAGGTGCCCAACATCCACCATTCTATGGCTCGGGGTCATCTAGTTGGTATATTAGCTTTGTCTATTTTTTTTTGTATTTTGATTCTTTGACATCTGGGGCCTTTGATGGGCTGCTCTTCCCAGAGTTAGCCAATAGCTAGAGACAGTAAACAACTTGCCTATGAGTGTACTTTTCAAGCACAAACTAACCAATACAGAGCTCATACCCCAATCACCTCCTTTCTTGAGTTCTTACACTCTGGGTCACTATCCACCCACCCCAGTCACCCCAGGTACCAGATAGCTAGGGGCCATCCCTATGTTTCAGAGCCCACTGAAATTATTTAAACTAGCCAATCCTACCTACGTCTGCTTACCCTGTTTCACTCCTTTCCCAGGGAAACCACAATAAAGACTCTCTCCAGAGCTCCCCTTGCTCCCTCTGCCTCTTGATCAACCCTGGTACTTCCCTGTGTGACTGTGAGTGATGTGGTATAACCCTTCTTCTTGGAAACTCTATGTAATAAACTATCTTTTAAATGGCAATCATTTCCTGATCTGCTGGCCTTATTGTAACTCAAATTTTTTTTATTAATACACTATATTTTAAAACAATTGGCAATGTAAAGAACTGTTACTGTGCTTCCAACTTCATTTTGTATCCCATATTGAGTAATTAGGCCTTGGATTCTTTTCCTCACTCTGGTGTCTGAGTCTATTATTATGTTTCTTTCTGAGACCAAATTTATTCAATGGTGGGAATTTTTCTCACTCCATTCATGCAGGAGAAGAGGATGAACAGAGTGTGCACCTGGTCTCCTGCATAGTGTAATCAGAAGAAGGCTCTTAAGGAATTTCAGAAACCTTTGTCTGTGCCTCCAATGATTGAAAATGAATGAATATTGATCAGCATGAACAAAAACTAATACTGAAAACTGATATTTAGAAGAAAGAAAGGAACATACTGAAGTGAAGACATCTAGTCAGGGGCCAAATTATTCAATATGTGATTCAAAGTAGAGATTGGGTTACAAGGAATATGAAAAAATGAGTTTGGTGCCTGGAACGAGAGAAGAGAAGCATTAAATCAACTTTGAAGAAGGCCACTTGACCATGGGTGAAACTGTTTTCATATTTGCTCTTTGTAGAGATCACCTCGGTTTCAAAGTACTAGGTGGGACAGTGTTTATAGGAGTGGGTAAGTAACACCAGCGGGAAAAATGAAGAAAAGAAGGTTTAATGAAGACGTAGTGAGACTGATCAATATAATGAACTTGGGAGACAAAGCACTTATTCCAAAAACATTGTCAATGGGCTTGAATATTGTCCCCCAAATTACTGGCAACATGAACAGGACATGTTGCCTAAACTCTCCAAGCCTCAGTTGCATGATCTGGAAAAAAAGACATAATCATGACTTACACACACAATATCAGGAGACATTAAAGGAGATAACCTATGAAACCAGAATACTCAGTGTTGTGTATGCAGCAGGTACTTAATACTTAAAAATACTTAATACTTAATAACTCCCCTTTTTTCATCCTGATTAAAACACTAAATAGCTATAAGACTATGAGTAAATTCCTTGATCTCTGTGCCTCACTTTCTTCAGGATAATAACGGAACTCATTTCATAGTTTGTTGTAAGGATTAAATGAGGTAATACATGTAGATTTGCTTTTAAAAATAACTGTCATAAGTATTAAATAATGTTCGCTATATATTTATGTACTTATTTTGGCTTTGCCTCAGGAAATTGTGGTACATTCTTTTTTAAAACTCAGAAGTGGTTATATTTAGAAGGGATCTGAATTTTTCTAGATAGACAAATGTTACCATAAAATCATGTCTTACATATCTATATGGTTTATAAACAACTCTTAAATCGGGAGATAAAAATGCTGATACTGAGAAAGAGTAGTAGATTCTTATACCACAAAAATATGTAACTTGGGAGATGGCAAAGTCAGAATGTTTAAAGAAGAGGACTTGGGTTAATGGCCAAGTTTGTTACGATAAAACACTGAGACAGAAGCACTGATGTGTTGATCAAGACTCAGAATTTAAAGGTCAGAAGGATTCCTGTGACTCTCTTCCCAGGGTTCATGTTGGGGGAGGGAGGAGGGGTAAGGACACCCAAATAATGAATGGAGGATGCAAGAGTCCTTGTATTTCCTCTAATATAGTTTGCTAAGGTTGCCATGATAAAGTACCACAAACTGAGTAACTTTAGAGAAATTTTTTGTCTCACAGTTCCGGAGGCCAGAAGTTCCAAGGTCAAGGTGTCAGCAGCATTGTTTTCTTCCTAAGGAAAATGTGTTCCATGTGTCTGGCCAA
>NC_138369.1:141884906-141936175 GCF_054177405.1 Leptonychotes weddellii
TGATTTGGATATTTGTTGCGAGATTTTCATGTGAATATTTGGAACACCTTTTCATCTTCCAACTGTTGTGGAAGTCTTTAAGATCCAAACATGTGGAAATTTTTTGAGTTCTTCTTTTCTCCTTGGTTATTTCTGCAAGAAAATAAGAAATGCTTCACTTTCATAGAATTTTTCATACTTTCCTTTCTCTTTAACATAACTGTGTTTTGCAAAATAAATACTTGTTGCTTGAATACTGATGAAGATATGGAAAAAGACATCAGGGATATATTGTGCTCTGAATTTGATTGAAGTTGACAGAGAGAACATGTGGTCTGTCATTTCCTGTCCTAAGCAAGAGAGCACCTTTATATTTTATCCCATTGCTAATAAGGCACAGAACATATAAGGCCTTGGTTACTCTTTACTCTGTCTCACAGACATGTCCAGCTTCTCTGACTCTTACTGTGCTCATGTTGTACCTTCTTTTACTCTTGCATCCACTCTTCTATAAAGTCTTCCTTCTCTCAGCTACTTTCAAGTGTGTCAGCTCTCCTATGTCATTGTCAAGTCATTTTGGAGGTTACTGTTTTTTAAATAGCAGTTGCGTGTTTATGTTTGAATATGACTGTAAAATATTCAAAATTTTATTACAAAAAAGGTATCTTCATGAAAATTCTGTGATATAATTAAACATTTTAAAAGGATTATGCCTATTATTTCTCAAGATAGTGTATATATCCATAGATGCAGTTTCATCTCACTTTATAGAAAACAGGTAAGACCATATTTTGAGATGAACATTTTCAAAGGATAGTCAATATCTGTAACCAGATTATGGTCAAGTACACTTTTAATTTCTATTCCTTAATAATTGGTGAAAAATAATTATAAAAAACTTATTTTTTTAGACAATTGCTTTTATTTGGCATGCTAATAGAAGTTTAAGCGTAGTAAAATACCCAGATTCTTTTTCAAGTTCTGATTTATTCATGCCTTATGGTATTTTTTCCCCCATTTCATGCATTTGTCTTCTGAATAATTACATTTTTAAAATAGGTCACTTTAAATTCTGTCATGTTTTAACTTCCACACAAAGTTCTACTTTCAGAAAAATATTTTATTACTGGCAGGATGTTTAAGGAAATTAAGAAGAAAGGTGGAACAACATGGTTCCTTAAAAAATTTTTTATTTTTTCAAACTAAAATGTACCTTGGCATTGAAGAATTTGTAGTTTCAGTGTAAATTAAAAAAAAAACAAAACACCTCACATTGTTTGAGTGGGCTCAAAATGAGCTGCTTCATATTTAGTGGTTTCATGTTTTTCTTCTCCGCCCCCCTTCTTTTTTTTAAAAAAAGCTTAAATCAGACTTCCTGGAAATTTACCCTATGCCCTATTAAAATGAGTTCTATAGTTAAGCAAATTGGGAAAATGCCACATCTTATTCCCTCTTGATATTAATAATGCACATTGACATAGGAAGGAGTCAGGAATCCCAGTAGTAAAGACATTTTAGTCATCCAGCCTTTAATCACAAGCCCATTTCTTCCTGTTGCAGGAAGAACATTCCATTGAGCGGTTTCATTTGACACACTTTGGGAGAGAGCATTATACATAAATCTTCCCATCGATCCGAAGGGCCATTGGATCTTTTCTGGTTAAAAAAATCCAAAAACAAAAACAAAAACAACATAGTTTGTGTAGCCACTAAATTACTTTAATTTTTATTTATTTTTTGTTTTGTATGTTTTAATTGGGTATTGCTGTCTCACGTTGTCATGGGCATCCTTGTTGACAGATCAGTGCCACGATACCGCCCTTGACAGCTCAGCCCTGGAAAGCCTGAATTTGACTGGTTATGTTCTTTTAACAAAGTTCCTAATTTGTTAATTGCATTTCCTGTCACTAACTTCATAAGGTGGGAAAGGGTGAGGTTAACATTTTCTTTTCACCTGTATAAACTTTTGCTGGATGTTTTATGTGTGAGAGTGGAGAACTGGCCAAATGATTAGTATAAATTGAGGGGTAATGGTTACTTCAAAAAGGCCAAGGGAATTTTTTCCTCATGACAGAGGTCATTTTTAGGTTTTTTTTCCTCACATTGTTACACACAAAAGTTTCTAAGCTAAGAGGAAACAAAGAACACGGTGCCACATGCTGACCTTCTTACAGCCTTGAGATTCTGAAGATGTGCTCCGTGTTCACATGGGCTGTCATTGCATGATCTATGGCTTGATAAAGAGTCTGTATTCTGTGACCCCAATTCCTTCAAGCCTGGAATGACGCTTCACATTAGAAACTTTAAATTCACCTATAAAGTTGCCATTAACTTCCCACATATAAATAGGAAATGTTACTCAATTTATTTAAAAGAAAATAGTGTTCAGCTTTCTTTTCCCATTCAAAATGTGAATTCATCTTGTTCCTTTATGCTTTTCATATTTCTTTAATGTTTTGTATTCTTTAAGAAAATTTTTCTAAGATTCAGCTTCAATAAGGGATGCTCTTAATGTGGTTTTTAAAAAATTAAAACCATAGTGTGACTGAAATCAGAGAAATTTCATAAGAGTAGGTAACTAAAGTAGCACTTTCTTTTAGGTAGGGTTCTAGGTGTCTGATTGGTAGGGGTGTTTTGAAGTAAACGTAGTCAAAATACAAGGTGTGCCCCAGAGATGTAGTTTTCTGTTGTAGGTTTTTCACATTTTATCGTTACATTTAAAGGCATTCTAAAAAGGGAAGAAATTGAATTTAAAGAGAGAATTTAATGTTACCAATTGGTCTCTTTGTAATTTTGGAAATATGATCATCATTTACTCATCCACTTATCCCTTGATTCACTGACTCAGTGAACATTTATGGAGCACCTGACTTTCTCATCCACAGATAGATGTGCTGCCTGTCTTATGAGTTCAGCTTCTCATGATCCTGGGAATATGGGAATATGTCATGCCCTGTTTTTCTCTTGGGCTGTAAAAGCCTTCCCTTCTACTTTTTGTCTATTTAAACTTTATGCATGATCCAAAGCAGTTCCAATTCCATTATATTACACATTATATATAGTCTCTTATGTATATATTATATGTAGTCATAGCATTTATCTGTAAAATATTTGTCTTCCTGATTGCATCATTACATTGTAAAGTTGCAGAGGCCAAGGATCCCTGTTCTTTAGTATCCTGTGGCCTGTGGAGGATACTAAAGAACACAGCACATGCCCAGTGAAGAGGTCTTTATCAATGCACTGATTTTTAAAATTTGTTTGGGAGAATGCAATTCAGTTTAAGGAAATGGGCTATGGTATCAGACTATCTAGACTAAAATCTCAACTTTAACATTTATTAGATGTACTTTTGGGTAAATTGCTTAAATAAATGTCCCTCCCCCCCCACCATCTATTAAATGAGGATAATAATAGACCCCTCCCTCCCAAACCATATAGGTTTGTTGTGAGACTTGAGTGACAGTGCATATAAAGTATATAGCCAATGGTGCCAAGAACTTGATAAAAACTCAATGAATATTAGTTGTATTATTACTAATGCAGCTAAAACAATACTCTTCTTTCCATCTGAAATGCAATTGCTGGAAAGAACACTACTAGACAAGACTCAGAAGAGGGGGCTGGGTAGATTAGGTCAGAGCGGGGAAATAGGAACTCTATAATCCTAATAAATCTCTTGCATGTCTAATTGTCTTGACATCTATTTCATAGAGGACTCGAACTAACACAGTTACCTAATTGGTAATTTCAAAAACACATTGTCGCTTCTGTTTATATATCACATATATATAGATTCTTATCTTCTGCTTAGTTCCATTACTTTTGATTCAGAACATTGTGCTCTTTATGTTACAATACCATTGTCAGCCATTATGTAATAGGAGATCTCAGTCAAATTCCCCTTTATGGGACTAAAGAAGCTGTAATTAACATTAATAGACTAAAGACCCATAAAAAAAGTGAGACTTTTTCCCCCATGGGAAACAAATGGAT
This sequence comes from Leptonychotes weddellii, assembly GCF_054177405.1. Taxonomy (NCBI): domain Eukaryota; kingdom Metazoa; phylum Chordata; class Mammalia; order Carnivora; family Phocidae; genus Leptonychotes; species Leptonychotes weddellii. The sequence continues at coordinate 141,888,882 of NC_138369.1, forward strand.
TAAGAATCATTAAGTCACCCCCCCAAAAAAAGAATCATTTAGTCACACCAAGATTTTATGCCCCTTTCTTTGTTATTCAGCAAAAGGATGTGTGATACTTGCAAAACTCCCATGATAAGATCCTCATTGTCCAGAAATTCTGCTTATTTATAGTTTAATGTTTCTACTAGAGAATACAGAGAAGCTGTCCTGCAATGTCTTAACTGAGCTTAGGAGGTTGTGTTTGGATGTCATATGGAACGCACCTCAAATGTGGTAAGAGTAGTGGCTGGATATCATTGAAAGATCATGACCCCTGTCATTGGGAGGTAAGCAACATGGCAGATAACCACTTCTTGAAGCATCTGCTGTTCATGAATCAGAGCTTGTCTTTGGGGTGCATCATTTGTCCAAGCAAGTTTATCAACATAAGGATCTGGACTTACAATATTTGAAGTAAAGCCCATCTTCCGTTAAGGGCTGGAAGCAGTGTGAATGTTATTTGAATGTCTTGCGTAGGGAACAAAGGAATAAGAAAGAAATCTTTGGGTTTTGTTTCCAGGTAGCTTGAAACTTTTATCTGGTGACATTTAAAAATCACAGCAAATGCCTAGCCCAAACGGGAGTTGCTATTCACTTTCACAAGGTTCTAAAACACTTTGATCTGTTTCATTTTTCACAGAATGAGCCCCTTACCTGCTTCAGCCACCAAATACAACTCGTGAACACAAGCACAACTTCTTAGGAAATTAGGATTTAGGAGGAAGAATTTGTGATTATACCTGCATAGATAATATCACTATGCTGCTTTAAAAATCGGAAAAATAGGTGGGTTCTCTCAAGTGGTTTTGGTAAGTTTGTTTACTGTCTCCTTTTTGAAACATCAGCTTTACTAATCCATGAACTCCCCAGAAAAGGTAGGTTGAGGTCAAATGACTTATCCACTTTGACAATTCTATGAAAAATGTGCAATCCACATTCTTTGATGATGTGACAGTGGAAGAATCTAGAAAGGGGATGTGTTAGTTTTTAAAAAATTGGTTGCCAAAAACTAATAAGAACAATGTACTTCAACGCTTCCTTTAAATAATGAGCTGTTTGTTTTCTTAACATCAAACCTGAATGAGGTGAAATAAGAGTAAAATAAAACAATATTCCCACAATCTTGATTCTGTGTGCCTGAGATACAAAATGCTTATATTGTGGTCTGTGTTGCTCATCCCTTCTCGTCATACTTCAAGATTCCTTTGACTACCTATAAAAAAATGATGCTTGAAGGACCGAGTTCTCTCAATTTCTATAGGTTTTTCAAAAACCGCTACAATACCAACAGATGTGTGCACTTAATTTTAAGAGAATTGCAGAGTATTTTGCTGTAAAATGCTTTGCATGAAGAAGATGCAATTGTCCAATCTGTCCAGTCCGTCCAACCTTAAAAGAGAACACAAATTATGAAGGCATAGAACAGCTCTTAACCATTCCCATGATTATATCTCTCTGTTTTTATCGTGCAATACTTTCATTTTGCAATAATAAAATATCTAGCTGGCATTTGTATACGTTTTCATGTGAATTTTTGCAGATGGTAAAGCGAGGTAATGGTAGAATATTAGAGAAGGAAGGGAAATCTTCGATCATCTAGTTTTCAAGTATGGCCCCTATTAATAAGCAGCATAAACATCACCTGGGAAACTTGTTAGAGATGCAGATTCACAGACCTCACCTCAGACCCACAGAAGCTGAGATTTTAGGAAGTGAGGCCAACAACTAACATGTTAGCAAGTTGTTTGGGTGATTCTGAGGCACACGGTTTGAGAACTGCTGATCATAGCCAATCATTTCATCATTATGAGATTGAGACTGGGACTCGCTGAGCCCTCTTATTCCATGCTCTCTCCTAGGTCTCATATCACACATGGCTTTGAGTCCTTTCTATAGCTGCTGATTTCCAAACTGGTATGTCTGGACTTTACCCCTTAGACCCAAGCAAGTGCCTACCTGGGTGTTTCACAAAGAGTTCATATTTACAGGTACAAACCCCTTCTCTTCTCCTCCAGTGTCACACATCTCAACAAATGTGCTTGCTTTTGCCCAGCTGTTCAAACCAGAAGCCCAGGAATGTTCTTTCACACTTCTCCCTCACCCTCCTTTATGTAATTCATCAAAATGTCAGTTCTACTTCTGAAATAGTTCAAAGCAATTCTCTCTCCATCTCCATTGCTACGGGTGCAGTGCAAACCATCACCCTTCTCCCTTACCTCCTTAGTCCCCGATTCCTCTTTTGGCCCTTCCAGTGCTTTCTGTAGGGAGGAGCCACAGCAATCCTTAAAATCTGGTCATGTCAGTTCTGTTGAATAGTTTTCCACCGTACTGATAAAGTCCCAAACCCTTCAAGCTGCTAACAGAGGGGTCCAAAACTAATGTCCCTGCCAAACCTGTCTCCCAGCACCCGCCTTTTAATTCCTAATGTGGCAGACTCTTTCTAGTCCTTTGACAAAATACTGTTCTTTCTGCCTTGAAAACTTTCCCCTCCAACTCTCTGCTCAGCCTCTTCCCACCTTCCAATATCAGCTGAAATCTCTGGTCCTCAATGACGGCCACAAATTAGAGTCACTTCAGTGAGATTTTAATAAATAATGCTACCTACCCCTCATTCTTAGAGTCAATTCCTTTGATCTGGTGGAGAGCCCAGGCACTCACAGTTTTTAAAGCCCCACCAGGTGATTTCAATGTGCAAAATGAAGAACTATTGGTTTAAATGTCACTTTTTCAGAGAGGCCTTCTCTGACTCCCCAGTCTCCCTGTTAGAATCCCTGGCTGTTTTTTGTTTAAGTGTTTATTGCACATTATATGATTATATTTAACATCTACCAGCCCTGCTAGATTGTAAGCTTCACAAGGGCAGAGATCCTGTCTTTTATTCCCTTCTATCTCCAGCACTGAACAGTGTCTGGCGTTAAAGTTGGTGTTCCATAAATGATTGTTGAATAAAGTAATTTATGAGGTTTTCAAGCTAGCTCATGGCAGAACCCAAGAAAACCAAGGTTTCGTGACTTCTGCTTCTACAATGTTAGAATGCAGGGAATCGGATGTGTTTTTTTAATCTCCCAGGCCCCAACTGGGGCCGTTCTCCCCTCTCCCCAGCCTCTTCCTATTGGCAGATGATGTGGGCTGTTAGCTCAGTTCTGCTCCTCTTAAGAGCAGTCCCACACCAAATGGCTACGTTTTGCTTCATTTCTGAACCCTAAATTCCAGATTGGTTCTAATGTCTCCCGAGGATATCATGGACTCTCCTAACGAAAGAAATACTACTGAACTGGTATGATACTTACATATGCTTTGATATGAATTTCAATTCAAATCTTGTGATGTGGAGAGCTATTAGGAAATAGTAGCTCTTTGGTCAAAAGCTGGTATAGATGATTTAAGTAGTTCATAATCACATATGTACTATTTTCCTCTTTAATGTACCACCTTATACTATATTGTATTTCATTAGTATGTAGCTGCAAACAAAAAGTAGAAGAAATTCAAACAATCTGTCACTACTCCATTAGAAAGGACATACTTTTTGAATAATAACTCCCCTTCCCCCTGCAAATAACATACCCAGTTGGCAAGAGTTGGTTGGCAGATAAGCACTAATTGTGGTTATTAATTATTTTTCAAGAAGTCATGGTGACTCTTTTTTTCTGAAAAAGAATCTAGACTCAGTGGTTAGCTCTGAGCTATCTTGTCAGCTGCTATTGTGAAGATGTCCCTACATCACATTATTTATTTTTCTATTGGGGTTGCTGTTCTTAAATTAGATCCACAAATTCTCCAGGATAGTCCTGACTTTAAAGACCCTACCTTACTAGTGCCTTAAAAACATCAAAATGCCCCAGGGATCTTCACACCTTGGCAATAAAGAGGAATGACTCAAGTCAGAGGTTGAAGAGAAATAGAACATTCACAAAACCATATATAGGAATTCTGCATGCTTTCTTAATCATACTCTCTGCAAATACCTCCCTAGTATTAAATGCTAGAAAATTGTTGCATTTGCCTGAGTAAGGCAAAGCTGAGTCACAGATTCAAGGTTATAAGAATGGCAAATATTGCCAAGTGTAATTGAAAGCAGTTACTTGCCTACATTGCTAGCATTCTTTGAAGTGTGTTCAAAAGGAAATTATATTTCATTTTAATGTCAAAATGAAGGTAAAATTCAAGAAAACGTGTGCTTTCAAGGCACTAGGTAAAAGGAATATCCCATTAAAAAAAATAACCAGTAATCACAAGTGATATTGTGCACATTGTAGAAGCGAGATAAATTTTATTGCTTGCATTGGGAATTTGATATGCTTTTATATACTCAGACAAAGAAAAACCGAATTATTTTAGGCTCTATTAACTTACAGGTAGAAAAAGGGAGACTTTATTTATTTATTTTTGGGGGGTAAATTCAAAGAAGGTGTTCTTACTTTTAAGGAAATGATCTTTTAAATAAACATGTTCTAAAAATACATTTTAATGAGAGTTTGTGAGCAGAATAAAGCAAGTCGAAAGACTCTACAGAGCAGCGATGGCTAAGAGGGTATAAAGATGTTTGGCATGAAGACATTAGGATTCCAAACACAAAGAAATTATGTGAATTCATTGCCTCATTATTATGTACAAATGCTACGATAGCAAGTTTGTTTTTCCTAAATAATAACTTGAACATCAGAAACACATGTATCCTTAAAATGTGCATAGCCAAAGTAAAAAACCACAGACTTGCCAATATTTTTAGGAAAAAAATTTGAAAAAAACAGAATGAAGTTTTTACTAAATCTAATAAGATATTATCAATCCTACTAGTAGTGAAATAACTAAAACTGTAACCTACTTTTAAGTGGTTATATTATTGAATTTTTCCTTTCATATCATTTTATTTTTTTCAGGAAAGAGTAGCCATAGTGATAGGCAATTTTATATGATCATATAATCTTACATAATAATTTAGAAATATGGAAAACAGTTTTTCATAATGTGTCTCAAATTTTGTCATGAAACATATAGATAATAAATAACATATGATAACTTTTCCATGTTGGCTCCTGTTCTGCATTACAGTCACTGAATTTTTTCAGTTTGGAAGTGAGTCTTTTAACCTAGAGGACTTGGTTATCAGCTCTAAGGAGTGGCCGTAGAGTTGGGATTCTTAGACGTTGGTGTCTAGAGTTACTTACCCAGGACCAAGTACTGTAGTAAGTGTTGGGGCACACAGAAATGTCCAGACAATGGTCCATTCTACAGAGAAGGATCTCATCTAGTGAAGAAGGCAGTCATCAACACAATTAACCACATCATTAAGTCAAGTGGTGGGTACTAGTATGGAGCAATAAAGGAAGAAATTTGGGGGCAAATAGGTGCATAAGGCTAATTCTGACTGAGAGAAGTTGCTGAGTGTCTGGCATCCAACTAAAAAAATTTCCTCTTTCTATTCCCGTGTTGCATAGTAATATATATGCACACAGCAGTGCTCAAGTTTTGGTCTAAATTGTATCAGTACAGACACTTGAGCCATCATTCAGTGGGATGGAGAAAGCCTCTTTTATTGTTTAGGAGATAGATGCCTGGTAGCCTTAGTTTCACTCAGGGGATTGAATCTTAAAACAGCAAAATAAGCTTAAACAGTCAAGAAGGTAATTTCCTTTTAAGCTTACAATCTTTATAAAGAAGTTTTTACAGAATATTTTCCATCAACAGAGTCTGCAGATCTTGAAATGACATTATCTGGGAAGAAATGGAAAAACATGTGCCTCAAAATATATTCTTCCTTTTCTTATTTAAAATTCTACAACTGAAGGTTAATTTCTTTGTTAAACTCTCAACTCCTTTTGAATGCAAATGTCCCTGGGAAGGGTCACACATAATTCAGTTATAACATCTGAATGTGAGTCAATAGGTTCCTTTTCAGACTACAGATGTTTTGTCTGGACAAAGTTGGTGACGTATGTCCAGGGAAGTTGCAAAGGTTCCTGGAAGGTAGGGGCACCTGATTTAGTGTGAGACGTCGAGAGGCAGACCCAGAACAAAAGAGCAGCGTTTTGGAATAGGAAAGAGAAGTCATGTTTGCCAAACCTCACTTGTCATAACTTTCAGGTTGTGCCACATGTTATGATTGTTTGATAAGTCTAGTCGTTGCATTCTGTAAACCTAAGTCCTTCCAATTACTTTCATTGGAATTTAATTTAATGTAGGTGAAATTGAAATGACTGAAATTGAAAACAATTGGACCTTCTGCAGGTTGTGAGGCAGGTCAAGATCCCTGGCTCCAAGAGAAGAGTGAGGCTGGCTAATGACAATATGCTGGGTCAGACATTCATAGTCACATGGAGGGGTGGCCCAGGAGTCCCACACCATACTTACGGAATAAGGTGATGCCCCAAAGGCACAAATGTATAAACTACTTAAAATAGACCACTCTTCCTATTTTTATCCTTTCTTATTATTAATGGTAATTCATATTATATGATATATGTCATATATTTGATATTGAGAATAAATGATATAATTTATATAAATAGCTAGCATTTATGAAACACCTACCTGTGTGAGGCTCAGTGGCAATACCTGTCCTGCAGTGTCCTAGTCAGTCCTCAGCACTGAGGCTCAACTCAAGTGATCTAGAGTCACACATAAAGTTAACTATAAAGCAGAAGCCGGATTTCAAAGCAGGAGAGTCACAATCTGATTCAGAGCTCTTAACCATTCTGTAATATCACGCTCAGAAAGGGATGGAAAGAAAGACAGTTAGGGCCCGATTCTGCGTCCCCCCCACTCCGCCTTGGCGTGGGCCACTCGTGGTCTCCCGATCCGGAGAGCAGCACAACAGCTCTTCAAGATCAAACATTCCATACTTCTTTACCTAGGGATTTATTAGAGGTGGTTATGGGGTGGGTGTTATTCCAGAGGGAACTTGATCCCTTACTTCATGATAAGCACATTTGGCAAATGAGAAGAATGAGCCATTTGCTCTCTTGCCCGTGTGGAGTTCAATGTTTGTGACCTGTGGATCTCCCAGAGCCTGCTCTCTCTGCCGAGCCCCTTGGCTGTTAACCACGGGGCATGCCTTTGCCATATAAGGACGGGGCCTCGGGCTGCACCGGTTAACTGGGATTACCAACCACTGTAATGTTGGTGCCTTGATCCTCAGCAACTAGGCTTTGAAGCTGAAGGGCAGGGCACAAGCATACTTACGTGTCTTGATTTGGTAATAATAACATGCTTTTTTGATGACGAGGCATGCCGTGAATATCCAAGTTTATACTATGCATACTGTTGACATTTGATACAATATTAAGTTAAACCATGGCTTGTCCGTTTGTTTAAATTTTGTCACTTCACCTCCAAACACTTGCCATGAATAGACTTGGGATGAGGTGGAAAGTAATTAAGAATTGGACCTTTTATTTTTCTAGCTTGAGTCATACTTTTATTGTCATCTTAGAGATTTTCAGATGATTTGCTTACCGTTGCTTTCCCTTAGCTATTAGATTAAAATGGATATAAATTTGAGGTTGCTTTGAAGTTACTGTGGTCATAGGCAGATAACACTGCATGGATTTCTAGAGCCATAGAATATTAGTGCTGAAAGCAATTTTAGGGATCAGTTAGCCTAATTCTTTTATCAGGACATTTTTCCCTATCTCTAGAAAAAGAAGTATATAGATATTAAAATCAGAATTGGATTCAAATTCTTGCCTTACCACATAGTAGCTGTGCATCGATGGGCAAGTCACCGGACCTCTCTTAGCCTAAGTATCTTCAGCTGTAAAAAAGGGGTCAATTACACCTAGCTTTAGGGATCTGTGCAAAATAGAAACACAACATGTAGGAAAGTGCTCAGCTTTAGGGCCTAGAAGAGAATATTTGCTTAATAATTGTGGGGTTTTTTTCCTTTAAAGATTTTTATTTATTTATTTGAGAGAGAGAGAGAGAAACAGAGAGAGAAAGCAGAGGAGAGGGAGACAGAAACCCAAGCAGACTCCCCGCTGAGCACAGGGCCCAACATGGGGCTCGATCCCACAACCTCTAGATCACCACCCAAGCCAAAACCAAGAGTTGGCAGCCCAACGGACTGCACCACCCACGTGCCCCATTTTTTTTCCTTTCTATTTTAATTCTATAATAGCATGCTTTGTTTCCATTTTAAATTAAAATAGTTATATCATGAGTCATTTAAATAAGGTTATAAGATGTATCATCTTTTATAATAGCCCTTTCTTTCCTTTATTCTGAGGCTGTAAGAGTAGCCATGAGATCAGATGTAGGGGTCTGATGGAAAAGGACACTAGTTGGGGAAATAAATGAGGATCTGCCTTTATTTAGATTTCCACAGGGGTAGTGAAATGCAGGAGGTAGAATGAGCTCCTGAAAAATTTCTGGGGTGGAAATGGGAATGGCTTTATATAGAGATCAGAAGTATACTTTAATAATACTATGAAGAGTAAAGATGTAAGATAGACTCCATGACAATAAAAAATAAAATCCTTTAATATGAATGGTGTAAGCCTCCTCAAAGTTTTTCATATTCTAAAAACCATTGTAGGAGACAGAGGGCAAAAACCTGAACTAAACTAAAAATAGATTCACCAAACACGTTGTCTGGAATTCAATGAAGAAGGTCAGTGGCAAATGTTTTCCTTCCTGCATCTTGTTCGGGAATAAAGATGTAAATTGTCAGATTTAGAAACATGGCTTAAAGAGTTTACAACACTTATTAATGTGTCTACTTACAGAGATATTAATCAATCATTCTTTCATGCCTGCACACAGTATTTTATTCAACACATATTTACTGAACATCTGTTGGGCAATGGGGGAGATATAAGCTGGGTGATGGTGGGGAGTAAGAACTGACAATAACCCTGATCCTCTTAGCGTTAACAACCTGGTAGGGAGAGAAAAGCAATAATTATACATATACACAAAATTATGGGGGTGGATGATAGGTGCCACGCAGAAAGAGGAACTTAAATCAAGGAGGAGAAATAGGGAGTAACAACAAAGGAAAAAGCTGTGTTTTTTTGATTTGTTTTTTAATTTGTGATTTTATTTTTTTTGATTTAATTTAATTTTATTTAAAAAAATCAGTTAATTAACATATAGCTCATTATCAGTTTCAGAGCTAGAGTTTAGTGATTCATCAGTTGCGTACAACATCCGGTGCTCATCACATCACGTGATCTCCTTACTGCCCATCACCCAGTTACCCCATCCCTCGACCCCCCGTTCCCGTCCAGCAACCCGCAGTTTGTTTCCTAAAGAGTCTCTTATGGTTTGTCTCCCTCTCTGGTTTCGTCTTGTTTCATTTTTCCCTCCCTTCCTCTATCATATGATTTCACTCATATGTGGAATTAAAGAGCTGTGGTTTTGGGCAGTGGAGTGGGCGCACCCCAAGGATGAGAGTACCTTGCACTCCTGAGGGAAAGCACAGAGGCCGGTGTGGCTGGAGCAGAGCTGGTAGTGAGGGATTAAGCAGTCATAGGGGACGAGGTCAAAGACGTAACAGGAACCCTATCATACAGGCCTTATAGGGCATTGTAAGGATTTTGGCCTTTACTCAGAATATAGCAATTAATTTATAATATTTTTAAGAATGTCAGCAAAGAAAATTAATCCATGCACTTGTCCCAGAAAACCCTCTGACCTTCATAACTTTCATCTTTTCCAACCAGCTTCTGGGGCTAGGTTTCCCCTCTCTATCCTCTCTGACACTGGCTCAGTCCAGACCCTTGCTATCTGTCACCTGGACTCTGGCATTAACCTCTTAACTCCTTTCTCTGCCTCTGTCTCTCTGTTATCTCAAACTCATCCTTCTCACAGCCAGCTGATAGCTTTCAAACCACAAAACTGTTTGTTGTGCTGCTGAAATATCCACTGAGGTTATACTTTTTCTGAAGTCTGGCTCCTTACCGGACTCTACAGTCTAGCTGGGATGCACACGTCCCTCTCAACTGCACCACTTCTCTATATGTACTCCATGCTCCTCAAAAACGTTCTGAGATTTCCCACCTCGGGGCTTGTAGGTGCACATTCCTCTGCTAGAATGTTCTCATGTTTTGAGTCTACTATTCTCTTATTCAACCCCCAACCTTGAGACCCAACCACAATTCACCTTCTTAAAGAGCAGTTCCTACCTTTTCCAAGTGGAACCAATGTGTCTTTTTTCTGGGTACTCATAAAACTGTTTCTTTCTCTGTCATAGCATACATTACTCTTTAATTCATTTTTACATATATTTCTCTCTGCTAGATTCTAAGCTCCTGAAGCATAAAAGCTGTGCCTTATTCCCTTTTGTATCCACAGTATCTAAGGGCCATGCCTAGTAGTTAGGAAATGTTCGTTAATTTTTTAATATAAATTTTATAAAAATTTGTATGTAATTTTTTATATTACTATATGAATGGGTATATGTGGGTATTTGGATATAACTATGTTAAAAAGCATTAATATGAGCCAGAGTAGTCAGAGGGGGTTATCAGATATTTCTATTGTTAAGTCATTCGGAAAATTAATTTCTTTGGATCAAATATTTTGGCCTTAGGATTTTTCTTTAATCAATTCAAAGGGTTGAACTGGATGGTCTTTAAGAACCCTTGCAACTCTAAAACAATTCACTCATTCAGGCATATTTAAGTGCCTGTTATGTGCAAAGTATATGACTTCATCAAGCCACAAATCATTCTTATTTCTTGTTTTATATTTGACAAATATTTTGATGAGGCTATAAATAAATGTATGGTATTTCTTTTTAGTCCGTCATAAGCTCATAAGATTACATGTTCAGGTGCACCCTAAATATACAGCATTAAGGGAATTCAAGCCAGAAAATGGATACTAGAAATTTAAAATAGCATTTAATGCTGACCGACATCTCAATACCACTAAGATGTGGAAAAACCCATGTCATCCTTGCTACATAAGATAAAGGGATTTGGAAGAATATCTTGTTACTATACATGCCAGAACATAGCCATAGAATTGCTATAATAGCATTTCAGCATTCTTGTTCTTTACATTTAACAGGTTCTTTACATTTAACAGGTGAGAAAATGCATTGATATCTATACTACTTGAACTTGAAATCTTATAGAGTGAAAGCAAAGACTGAAATTTATAATAGAATTCACTAACTTAAAATAATCTGCAATCTGTTAGTGTTTCCCCAAAAGTAGAATTTCTTTTCTAAACAAAGATTCCTGCCCATGAAGGCTGTTATCAATATAAGGCAAAGGGGAACAAACTGGAAATTTATTTTCTAGGAGTGAACGGAATTGGAGATTATTTTCAGATCAAGAAATACTATTAATAGATTAATCTTTCTTTTCTTCTTTAACTCTCATCATTATGATCTTCAAGTTTTTAAAACAGAAATATGCTACCATACAATCATCGAAAGATGATTTGGGTCCCAAATGGGTATTTCATCTATCTGCCTTTATATATCTGTCTTTATATTATATATCGGCCTTTATGTTACTGGGTATGACCCTGATGTTAACCAAGGAAATGACTCTTTGATTGCTGGCTATGGAGAATATGTCCCTGTGTACTGCTCCATAAGTAAAATTATGTGGGATTTTTATATGGCAAAAAGGAGCATCTATAGAAAATGAGGCAAATTCCTGTATATACCAGCTATCTGAATTTTATGCTGGAACTCCTTGCCCCCATGCCATGTCTTCTGCATTCTAAAATAGTCCACAAATATTTCATCATCATGGGCCTTTTAAAACATGTCAGTCCTCGTGGAGAACAATATTAATTTAAAATTGTAAAATTTAGAATTTTATACTCATATATGCACATATATAAAATTATATATAATTATATATGTAATTCTTTTCAATCAAAGTGCATTCTGTGAATAATAATTCATTTTCTCCTTCTTTTAAACTAGGCAATTATATGGTCTTCCCGTTGTCTTTCTGAACCTATCTTGACCGTGTTTTTCCTTACTTACTAGCCATCAGCTTTACTGTTCTACTTTTTCTTCTTTGAGTCACTGAACTTGTTCCTGCCTCAAAAGTTTTGCTTGTGCTATAACTTATGCCTGGGTTATTCCTTAGGTAGATTAGTGATTCTCAACTGGGGGTGACTGTGCATCCTAGTAGGCATTTGGCAATGTCTGGATATTGTTTGTTATCATGATTGGGGTGGGGATGATACTGGCATCTAGTGAGTAGAGACTAGGGATCCTGCTAAATATCTTGCAATGCACAGAACAGCTGTCTCTCTCTTATTTGTCCCAAAATGTCAATATTGCCAAGGTTGAGAAACCTGTCTTTAAATTTCCTCATCTTTCTAATCATTTAATGTAGGTAGGTTTTAGCTCATATGTTAACCTATCCAGAAGATGTCTGCTCTAACCATCCAATATAAATAGCTCCACCCCTCTTATTTCCTGATCACTTTTTATTCTATTAACTTGTTCTGATAGGATTTTTTTAGATTAAAACTTAATATTATGGTTTTTCAATATAAGTTATACATATCAGGGCTTTATCTCATTTGCTATTATATTCCCAGTGTTTATAAGTGTGAATGGCACATAGTTGACAATAAATATTTTGAATAATATTGGAAGGTGGATGAGATCAGTAGGTGATAACTCAAGTATACTTAATTCATAAAATTTCAGCTTAAAGAATAAAAACCTCTTTCAACTCTCCTATGCAATACTATGGCAGAAAATGTGTGCTTTCTACAATTTTGAAACATATTGGAGGGGTTATGCTTTCAGTAACAGTGGAGTAGCTTGTATTAATCTGTGCTTTTAGTCTATACTTCTCACAGATAGCAATTCTAACCTTAAGATAAAATTTTTTTAAAAAGCCAAACAAACACGTAAACAACTATTTGAAGGCAATGGAGACTGACAAAAACTCAGAAACAGTAGCAGGGTTGACCCTTGAAAGAAAGGCACTGAGCTGGATGAGTTTGGCTTTTGTGTGGCTTTTTACCTGAAGATATTCCCCAGTTCAAGTGTCATGGTGTGACTAAAACTCACGCTGCAAGGCACAGTCGTACTGGCTTGAGGAGCCAAAAGATGGAATTCAGGACTGCCATGTTTATAAACTTATCAATCTATCAATCCATATAGATATGATTGATAAGTTTTTTTAAGTATTTTCCACTTTATGTGTTGTGTCATTTTTCTCAGGATGATTTTAAGATTTTCTTTTTATTACTACTGTTTAATATCTTGAAAATTTTTATCTTTTATTTTGTATTTTTTGTTTGTTTCAAGCAGGCAGATAAATTGATCCTTACTATTCCATCTTGAGTATAAGTAGAAGTTTATTTCTAGCAGGTTTTTTGGTTTGTTTTAAATAATATTGATCACTGGGATGCCTGGGTGGCTCAGTTGGTTAAGCGTCTGCCTTTAGCTCAGGTCATGATCCCAGGGACCTGGGATCAAGTCCCTCATTGGGCTCCCTGCTCGGCGGGGAGTCTGCTTCTCCCTCTCCCTCTGCTGCTCCCCTGCTTGTGCTCTCTGTCTCTCTCTCTCTGACAAATAAATAAATAAAATCTTTAAAAAAAAAGAGTTAAATAATATTGATCAGATCATTATACAATTTTTAGGAAATGCAAAAAATCTTATGAAAGAAGAACAGATGTGGAGGACCTACATTTTGTTTCCAGGTGTCACCATCAGGATACAGTAATTAAGCCAGTGTGGTACTTGTATCAGGGTCAACAACAAAACTAATGAAAAATGAAAATATATAGAGAGCCCCCAAATAGACCCATGTTCAATATTTTTTTTATAAATGCACAAAGCATTTCAATAATGAAAGGAAATTCTCTTCAACAAATACTGCTAGAAAAAATAGATATCAATATTAAAAATAATAAACAGAATCTAGATTTCTCACTAATAAAGCAAGATCTTGCTCTTCTTAATGTCCACATGAAGGTTTTATAGTTTGGTTAGTGGGAAGAGGTATTACTATCATTCCTATGTAGACTCTGAGGATTGTTCTGTTTTATCCTTTTGGGAAAATTTTCTCCAGCTTTTGCTAGTTTCCTTGCATGCATACACTGATCAGTATTCTGTAGAATACTTGAATGGGACCCTCAAATTTAGAAATATATGCTCATCAAAAGACACATTTAAGCAAATAAATAATCCATACACTGGGAAAAAATATTTGCTAAATGTATATTTCAAAGAGGACTTATATCTAGAATACATAATAATATTACTATGACACAATTATAAGACAATCCAATAGACAATAAACAAAAAACTTGAACGGATACTTCAAAAGGGAGGTACATTAATGGACATAGGTACCCGAAGTAGTGATCAACATCATTAGTTCTCAGAGAAATGAACATTGGAACCACAATGAGATAATTCTACATACCCACTGTAATGGCTAAAATGAAAAGAACTGACAATATCAAATTTTGGTGAGAATTTAGATGGAATAGAATTTGGTGAGAAAATAGATGGTATGAATGGAACTATTGTTTGGGAGTGCTCAATGATACAATAACTTTGGCAAAAGGTATGGCAGTTTCTTATGGAGTTAAACAGACCTATTCTATGACTCAGAAATTTATTTTCTAGCTATTTCTCCAAAACAAATTAAAGCATATTACCAAAATAAGACTTGTACATAAATGTTCATAGCAGCTTTATTCATATTAGCCCCAAACTGGAACTACTCCAGATACTCATTAACAGGAGAATTGAGAAACAAATTATAGCATAACCATATAATGGAATACTACTCAGGAATAAACTGCTGATATAAACTAACACACGTATGAATCTCACAGAAATGCTGAGCAAAGGAAGCTAGACACAAAAGAGTGTATATTGTGCATTTTTTATGTGAAGTTCTAGAATAGAAAAACTAATTCATGGTAAAAAAAAAAGCAGAGAAGTGGTGGCTCTGGGAGTGGAAGATTGGTTTGGAAGGAGCACAAGGATCTTTCTGAAATGATGGAAACATTTTATAGATTGATAGGGGTATAGGGTTACATGGATATACACATTTGTCAAAACTCATCAAATTATACACTTAAGAGTTATGCATTTCATTATATAGAGATTTTTACCTACCCCCCCATAAAAATACTGAACTCTAATTGGTAGGTTTCCTTTTTGCAGTGCTGTGGTTTAACAATTCTGAAACTGCTTTCTGTGAATTCTAGAATTAAACAAATGAGTAAGGACAGTGACAGTAATTATGGCAGTCAGTTAATGACAGATTTATAAATATTTAAGGGGATAAGATTTGAATTATACTATAGTTCTGGATTGGAACTGATGATATAGTAGGAATCCATAATTTTGAATACTTATTTATAATATTTTATAAATTATATATATATATATTTTTTCTAGCACTGTCTGCTGCTGAAAGAACCTAGAAACAATGACACAACAGTAACAGTGAACACAACTAGTGCCCAAATATTGGTTGCTCCATACAATTCTGCATAAACAAGAACCAGGACTTTTTGGGAAAATGACTAACTCTGGGGCTGGGACAGGAAGAGTACAAGAAGAACCTGGAACATCTGTGTGCCAGGTAGTAAGGGAAGGCTTAAAGAATTGTGCAGCTATATTAAAAGAACACATGGCCCATCTTGAGAAGACCCACTAGTCAAACCTAGAGCAGTCTAAGCATTAATATCAATAATGATAGCAATAGATTAAGCCCATTAAATAAGAATACATGAGTTCATATTTACACCAATAAGTAATTAAATAAATAAAAGGGGAAGAAGAGAAAGCTCTTTCAAACTGTAGAATGGCAGTGAAAGAAGTTAGCAATCATCCATGGATGCTAAGAGTAGTGAGGGAAAGTTTGATGAGGATTGGAATAATTATTTCCCCGGAAGTATTTTTTTGGTTGCAAAGAAAAAAATAGTAACTTTTTGAGAAAGAAATCTGGCAGATAACATTTTATTTAAATCATCAAAACTGGGTGTTCAGTATTGGAATGAATTTCATGTGCCTCCTGACATGATACACTAAGAAGAAATAATACCAC
Source organism: Leptonychotes weddellii (assembly GCF_054177405.1). Lineage (NCBI taxonomy): Eukaryota > Metazoa > Chordata > Mammalia > Carnivora > Phocidae > Leptonychotes > Leptonychotes weddellii. The sequence goes on from NC_138369.1 coordinate 141,904,907, forward strand.
TTCTCTTATTCCTGTGCAAGATACCCAACATAAACTGAATTATGGAGAAACATCAAATAAATCAAATTGATTTGACAAAATTTGACAAAAATGATATATTTGACAAGAATAACTATTTTCAAAGTAGAAAGTTTCAAGAGCTTTCCCAGATTGAAGGAGACCAATAAGACAATAAATGCAGTGTGTGATCCTGAACTGGATTCTGGACCAGGAAAAATAAAGTAGTAAGGGATATTATTGAAACAATTGTTGAAAATTGAATGTGGATTATGGATTAGATGATAGTAATATATGAATGTTAAATTTCTTGATTTTGATCATGGTACTGTGGCTGTGCAAGAGAATGTCCTAGTTCCTAGGAAATACGTACTGAAGTGTAGAGGGGCAGAGGGACATTATATTTCCAACCTACTCTGGAATGGTCCAGAATGATAGAGCAAATGGGGCAAAATATAAACCATTGGTGAAACCAGGCAAAGGGTGCACAGGATTTCCTTACAACTTTTTTTGTATGTTTGATATCCAACCAAAATAAAAAAGGTACAAAAAGATTTGAAACAACTGAATGCCCCACGTCCATCTTGACCCCCCCATGTGGGTTCAGGACTCCTGATTGGGAATCACTGGTCTGGCTCAAGTACGTACTCAGAGCCTCTTAACTTCCAACCGTATCATGTTTCCTAATGGAAATTGGCAATATTCTTTTCTCAGGGAGATGTCGACATCAGTCATTTTTAAGACTCCCCTGGAATGTTGAGTAGAGTGTGGAGATTGTTCTTTCTGAGATGATGGAAACACTATGCATATATTAATAGGGACAGGTCCTCTTTCAAGTGCTTTACATGTTTCACCTCCTCCTCACAACAATTTAGGAGTTGAGTTTTGCCATCACTATTTTAAACATGAGACAACTGTACCTTGTTCAAAGGGTAGGAAGCAGCCGAGGCATAATTTGAAATCTGATTTATTTAAAGACAAAACCCAAGGCCTCCATCCAAAGGACACATTTCTCCCCTGACCTCAGGTTCCACTTCCTACACTGAGTTGTAATCAGTCATTTCTTTACCCCTGGGGAGGATGCCAGGGAGATGAGGATGGCTCTCACTTCCTAAATTTCTCTTTCCTTTGTCTCCAGAACCCAGGACATTGCTTTGTCCGGGACTGCTTAGTCAGTACATGTAGTGTAAATAATGTTTTTGAGCCTCTCAAAGGCAAAGATCCTGTGATATTTATATTTTTTGTATCACTCCTTCTACCCAGTTTTATGCCAGAAATAGAGTACCCTTAATCATGTCAATGGTAAGTAAGAGAGGTACTTTGGTGAAATGGATTTCACAGAGCAGGTGTAAAAGGAACCTTTCTATTATTTGTAGGTTCATTTTGCCTATTAAGGAAAATGCGGTGTTTACTTCACATGGTATTTATACATTCATTTTGAAGAAGGTAACAGGCTCCTACTGAGGAGACACCATTGGGTCTGCTTTATTTCCATCACTTTGGCTGTATGTTTTATTTAGACCTCTTAGCTGATTCTTCATCTGACTTTCTGTCATTCCTTCCTGCAGGCCTTAGTGTGGTGGACAGGGTACAGTGGACATTTCTACTCGTCTACACAGCACACACTGCTATGTTTATCACACAGTGGGCATGACTTTCTGTCCTGCTGTTAAGACTCAGTGTTGATATTCTCCCTGCGAGTCAAGACCCTTAGCACATCTGTACACAATGTGCAGAAATGCAGAGATGTCAAAACCCAGGACACATGCAGCACAACACTTGACAAGCTGAGTGTTATTAGCATTGGTAATAAGACTACCTGGGTCTGTCTGCAGAGGTCCCTCAGCTTGGGATCATTTACATTCGCTGCACACCACATTCAAACCTGGCTCTTAAATGAGCCAGCTTCAGTGAATACAATGGAAACCCTGACAGTAAGCTGAAAAATTTGGGTAGAAACCATTCATCCTAATTAGGAGAACCTCTCAGACCTGCCTTCTGGCAATTAACACACTTGTGTGTGGTCCTATTATTTGAACTGACAACAGCAATCTTAGGTTCTACAGGCTCAGAGAGCCCTCTTTTCCTCTGAGCTCCACATTCCAGCTATCCTTTCTGTAAATAGATTCTCTTTGACTTGCAACAGCAAATACTTCGAACATTTGCATTTCACTTATTACTTGTGCTGCTACAGGCTGAGCATGACCCTGTCATAGAAACAAATCCAGCTGAAAACCACCTAATGGCGTTGATTATATAACTATTAGACTTCCTTGAAATATACTTCTTAGGACCAAAAGAAAGAAATGGGATATTTGCACCAGGGGATTAGCTTGGTCTGGTCTCATTTTTCATTTATCTTAGCAAAACGGCTTTCTCTTTAAACCCAAATTATAAGAACCCAGCTCTTGTCCAGAGTAAGAAGTCAGTGGAAAGAATGTCAAACTTTGTATTAGAAAGCATGGTGGGAATTTACAACAGTTTCTAATGCACTTTTTTCCCTTGATAATTATCATTTTGACAGATGGAGATCGGGATATTTAGGAATGGCTGGCAACTAGATTTTTTTATGTGTGGGTGAAAAAAAAATCTCAAATTGAGTTTCAAGATCTCAACTGGTGCCCTTCCTTTGATCTGTCACATTGTGTTACCTTCCATCACATTTTTGCACAACTCCTCAAATTTAAAGGAGCAGGCTTTTCTTTTTCCAGGTCAGATACTAATTTAGAAATTTGGTGTGAAGTAATGATGAATAATGGATGAACCGGCTTTCTGAATTGGAGCCCCAGATTCTGAGGATCTTGGGAAATCTTCAAAGCCAGCTGAATTGTGTGAATTTGATGCCAGGAAGGGACCCACCTGAAGGAACCATTAGCTTCTTCTCCACCTGCCTGGTGCTCTACTCACTGCCAGCTGGAGTTTGTTTCTCTTGGTTTTGAGAATAAATTGTCACATGTGAAAATGGTGAAATACTTGGTTCTAAATTCTATTTTTATCTAGAAATCTTGCTTTCATTCCCCGCTAATGCACAGAGTTCCTGGCATAGGTTTGGAAGGCTCACCATATTGCTTTCAGGAGTCTTTGGTTGGCTAATAGTATCAACTGCGATCCATTTCTGCTTTCCATGCTTGCTGTTTAAGAAGGTTTCACTTTTTTTTTTTTAAGGAAAATTTGTCTACTTTGATGAACAAATGACACTGCATTGAGATTTTTTTTTCCTTCAGAAGACTTGCAGTAGTGAAAGGAAGTTGAATAAATACTAAATATGCATCTGCAGAATAGGATTATTGAAGTTTGAGTTTTTAAAAAGACTGCCTGTAAAGATATTGAGTGATTTAGAAATTCCCACCCAATCATAATGTTTTTCTGGTTTTCTAAATTTTCTGTAGCTATGTTTCTTCTGGAAAAGAAATTCCATGGTAGCCTCTTGGATGTGATGGAGAAATAGAGATGAATGATGTACAATTAGAAGATTTGTAACTGGTTATATTACCCACAAAGGATAATGATCCATGGCTCCAAGTCGTCCTTCTGTGGGACTTCTAGTAGTTTTCTTAAGCCTTGTCCACTCCAGATTGGTATGTGGCAGGTTTAATAAACAAGGGAACTTACATACAAAGATTGTCTTGGGCAGCCACAAGATTAGTAGGTCTCCATATGTGCCTGCCAGAATCTTAAACATTTACACAGAGGTCTTATGAGATTCAGTCCAGATGGTGCCAACAACACATTGCTTTCTCAAGACTATGTCCTTGAAAACGGTGTATCTGTGGGAACGGTGGGCAGAATGTACATTCAAAGGACAGGGAAACTGGTGAAGAGCTCTCAATTGCCTGGGTCCTGCTAGCGCATCGACCAGTGGTCATGTCCTCTAAATGACCTCCCCTCAACAGCTCTCTTGGGATATTATTGGGTTTTCACAATTTGTAGGACAAAAACAAACTAGGATGTGATAAGCAGCAAGCAACATCATATAAAGGAAAGAGGGAAAGCTACTATAGAAACTTAACCAGGAGATTAGAAGCTTCAAATTGAGCTGATGGGTGTATTTGTAGGAAATGGCAAATGGAAGAAGAATCAGGCTTTGTGAGGATAACTTCGGGGAGTTGAACTAGGAACAACAGGTAAAATTTATAGGGAGACAGACTTGTTCAACTTTGAACAAGAAAGGCGAAAGTGGCAAAATATGCACAGGCTGCCTTGTTGAAAACATCCAAGCCAGGGGTAAATGATTGATTTGAAGAAACCCTGTAGGGAGAATTCAGATGCACAGTTAGATTTGATAGCTGGTTGTAGCTCGTTTTTCCCTGAAATTCCTCATTGTCAAATTTATAATGAAAAGTGTGTCCAAGTGAACAAACCTAACTAATTTTGCACTTTGGTAAGAGATTACATATCCATTATACATAAGAAAAATTTATGATATAGAGGTGGTAGGACAGTAATCCCAGGGAGTCCTTGGCCTCGGAAATCTTTAGGAGAGACAATTACTGTTTTGGTTTAGAGACTTTCATGGGTACAGACTGGCATCTGAAGCAGGTAGTTTCTTGAGCTGTCTATGGTTATTTGTGTCCCAGGAATCTGTATTCTCTCCTTAAAATTATTGTTGGTCAGACTTTTTATACAAAACATTAAGCTCAATTGACCGAGCATAATTTCACTTTATAACAGGGAATGGGCTTTTATGACCTTCTGGCTCATGCTAAGAAGAGAGAAAAACATGATCTGTAATTGTTTGTCTTCTCCCCATGGGTTGCTTCTCATTCCCTCTTATCTTGAATGGTTTGAAGGATGTGAGTTAAAACATACTATTTGATATTTAATAATATTATACATTATATCCATTAGAAAAAGGCCCTCATAACTCTAATATTAAAGATTCTTTGACCTTACAACATGAGAGGAAAATAATGATATAATTATTCCTACAGCATAGATAAACAATTTAAATTAAAGTGATACACTTTTGGCTCCCTCACCTTGGTATGTACATATTAGGAGAAGGTACAGCAGGATACCGCATCAAGGTCAAAAGAAGGTCACAGAAATGTTTGTGGCAGTTAGCTCAAATTTACTGATCAACAAAATTACTTGGAAATTAAAAATTCTCTGGGAAGGTTTCTGATTGAGTAGCTTCATAATGGGGCTGAGGAAGCTATTCTGGGGATTCTTATGATCAGATGAAGAGAATGCTGTTCTAGATAATTTCAAGTCACAGTTCAAGCTAAGTGAAAACTATAGATGGGCAGGAAGCTGTAATAGGCAGACCTAGTATAAGAGTTAAAAAAGGTGTTGCTGTTTTTCAACAAAGATGTCACAGAACTGATATGATCATCTGTGCAAATGGTGCTACATAAAAACATTATGTTTTTAAAGATTCATTTATGGGGGCAGAGGGAGAGGGAGAGAGAGAATCCTAAGCAGGCTCCATGCTCAGTGCAGAGCCTGACTTGGGGCTCGATCCCATGACCCTGAGATCATGACCTGAGCTGAAATCAAAAGTCAGACACTTAACCCACTGAGCCACCCAGGTGCCCCTGTGTTTAAGTCTTTAAATCATGAATTATTGAATTGGCTCTTGTGTTATACCTCTGCCAGAATGTTGCTTTCCATGTGCATTTTGGAAGGTCTCAGGCTAACTATTTGCCTTGCATGAATCCATCTTTTTACTTCAACACAAAACAAATTTTCTTTTTCTGAAGGAACAACCAGGCCACCAGTAGATGATGTAATGAGCAAAATGTACCTTTTCCTTGTGGAAGAAAACAGGGCATCATCAGCTGCTCAACTGTGATGTGTGGGAAGAGATTCAGTCAATACTTTCTCCTCTGCTCTTACTAACTACTCATGTCCTTGTTCCTCTCTTTCCCCTATTTTTTATAGACTGACCATTTGGTTCTACTCCATTGACTCAGCTCTATCCATATGGGCACAGTGATAACATTCAACTGTGCTTGAGGTGGCTGCTAGTCCTTTTCCCCTTTAGATAAAATTTGAAACAAATATCTGAAATTTAGAAGGATACATTACAAAACTACATTTTAATTAATGCAAATTATCTTCCTGTCATTATTTTTCTCACCAAAATATCCGTGAGCTTTATTAAGCAGACTTTGCCTTAAGTATCTTTTTATGCATAGGTGGGATTTCCAGGGCAAGTAGAAATGTTATAAACTCTGGATGACTGTGAACTTGCCATCAACAATTGTTAATTCTCATTGAGTCTCTGCTATTCAGTCAATGAAGGAACTCAAGGATTACTGTAATTTCAAGGGTTGATAGTAGATGAGGGATCTAGACATGAATACTAAGTTCCTCCTTTTACCCTACTTTTAAGGAGGAAATATTCCAAAGAATAGGCTGAAGAAATTATGAGATTAAATAGGGTGGTTCATATTGAGAAATGATACAAAGATGAATCACGGGGAATATTTCAGTTAACTTCCCTAGTATTTAAATTGAAGTTCATATCACTTAAGGAGGCATGCAGGGTCTAGGGGACTTCTCTGTGCTTTTCCTGGCTGTGACATTGCATGCATAAGGCTTTTATTATTTTTCTCTTATTATCTACATGAGTATTCCTTGTATTTGAGGACACAATCTCGCAATGTCCTCTAAGATTATCTGAAGGTCAAAAAGAGCTTGAATCCAGTTCTTTGGTTCACAGTATTTTATGGAATTCTTCCGGTTTTACTTTTATTTCTCACCATGTAAAGATGTCTCTTGAATGGCTTTCAAGCTATGTAGTGTTCAGTCATATCAAACTGAATATTTCCCTGCAAAAATTTGGTAGCATTGTTTCCAGAAGTCTTGCTTAAAACATACAACAATCCCTCAAGTAATTTCATTACTTTCTAATAATGTCTGTGAAAAATTCTTTGTATTTGACTGTATTGTTTTTGTAAAGCATCTCATTGATATAGAAAGCTTTTATATTATTCTCTTCCAGAAACTCTAATCTTTCAATTAATATTTATATTAGCATTTAATATTAGTGTTTAATATTTAATATCCCTTTATACTTGACAAATCAAATAGACAGGATGCATGGAATATTATTAATATATTTTATGTGGAGGCAAGTTGAGTAAACAGTAGACACATATATGCACACATGCAATTTGGGTAACAAATCTTATAGATGGCAGACTGGAGACTTAGAGAAGGAGGTGAAGTGATTGCCCAGTGTCATAGAGTCTGGAAACAGCTCAGCTGGCTGGCATGTCCAACACTGTCTCTGCTTTCATTGTTCTTTCTAGTGGTAACTCCTGCTATTGCTTTTCTTTTTAATACATTGTGTAGCTTATCTGCATTTCTCTTTTGTAACTTTCTGGCATTTGTTTCTCTTCTCATCTACTTTCCAAGATACCTATGGCTTATAGAGTGAAGCAGGCAATTTCTTCAAAACTTGCACTTAGGGCGCCTGGGTGGCTCAGTTGGTTAAGCGACTGCCTTCGGCTCAGGTCATGATCCTGGAGTCCCGGGATCGAGTCCCGCATCGGGCTCCCTGCTCGGCAGGGAGTCTGCTTCGTCCTCTGACCCTATCCCCTCTCATGTGTTCTCTCTCTCTCATTCTCTCTCTCAAATAAATAAATAAAATCTTTAAAAAAAAAAAAACAACAAAAAAAAACCTTGCACTTAACTGTATTTAGACAGTAATCACTAAACTGGTAATTTGCCCATGGGTTGTTTTAGGTTTGTGACTCAAAGATCAGCTTATTTAACTGATAGCTGCTGTCCTAATTAGTGATGCCTAGTAAATCAGATGCAGATGTTTAAGAAAATTAGCCTAGGATACAAAAGAGCGTAAGTCAACACACATTTTTTAGCTTATTAAGCCCACTGCACATTTCCCAATTTGGATAATACTGGGAAATTATGAATAAATTGTTAAATTTTCTGAAAAAAATCCCCGAAACACTATAGAACATACAGTCTGGCATGCTAAAACATGCATATATTAAAATAAATGGGACTCATTTTCACGTGTGTGCAGTAAACTGAACCATCAGAACTGTTTAATGAGTGGCTACCATGAGGGAGGTAATGAGGGGTAATGAAAAGAAATGGGTTTTCCTTCCAAATATTCCAGATTTGAATCTGAGCAAGCTCTGGAACTCTCCAAGGAAATCCACCTTTTCTAGATTTGTATGTATTTCTGAATGTAAACTCTCTCTTTATAAAATGATGTTAATAATACCTGCTCCACAGGGGATGAAATGAGGTATAAGTAAACTGCCCATCACAAAGTCACTGATCAATCCCTTTTGGGCCACTACTCATTTGCTTTTCTCAGCACTGTTCTCAGATACAACAGAGAGAAAAAACAGGCTACAGATCTGAATTATTAGTTGAAACGCACCTTTTTGACAATATACCCTTCCATTCTTCCTTTTTGTTTTTCTTCATTCATTCATTTATCCATCATATTACTTATTAAGTGCTTATCATGTGCCAGGTACTTTGATGAATGGAAGCAATGAGAAACCCAGGGCTTGAATCACTGGCTGAGATCCTAGAATTAGTTTGTCTGACTCAAGCCCAGGCCTTTTCTTTTTAATGCACATGCTGTATAGCAAGAAAAGCAAGAACCATACGAAGGAAACAACCATAAAATAATATGTAATTAAAATCCAAACTGTTACCCGTAAATACTTGAGGAATCTCAGCAAACATTGACCAATCAGGCTGAAGGTGCTGTACTGGGGGTAGGATAAGAGCCAGTGGGCTTTGAGGGATGAGAAACACAGATATTCCTGGGAGGAAAGACATAGAGGCAGGAAATCAGATGTTCTTATCTAATGGTGAAGTGGCCCAGGCTAATGCATGGAAGCTCGTATCATAAAGCCTCCTGAAACAACTATGTTAGGTTGAGGTGAAGTTCACTTAAGGGACCTTGGAAATTAAGCAGGAAAATTTTGTCATAATAATAATACCTAATATTTAGTGAAGAACAGTTACTATATTGCACACTGTGCACCAGGCATTGTTCTAAATGCTTTTAATATATTAACCCATTTAATCCTTGTCACAACACTATGCTATAAATATCATTATTACCACTGTTTTACAGAGGAAGAAAATGAAGAACAGATGGTTTGAATCATTTGCCAAAGGCCTTAAAGCTAAGATGTTGCAGAACTGGGGTTTGAATGCAAGCGGTCTGGCTCTAGAATCCATGCTCTTATCACGTCTGTTAACTGTCTGATAAGGTATGGCAGATTTCCATCAGGAGATTGACACAATCAAAGCTATAAAGAAGTGTGTACTAGGGGGGTGGGAGGATGGGTTGGCCTGGTGGTGGGTGTTGAGGAGGGCACGTTCTGCATGGAGCACTGGGTGTTGTGCACGAACAATGAATCATGGAACACTTCATCTAGAACTAATGATGTAATGTATGGGGATTGACATAAGAATAAAAAAAAAAAATTCAAAAAAAAAAAAAAAAAAAAAAAGAAGTGTGTACTGGGGAAGAGTAGGAGTCAGGCACCCCAGGTGGCATTCCAGTATACGTTAATGGATCTATAGCCTAGGGCGGAGTCATTGGCATGGAGAAATTGGGAACTTAGTACATGTGAGCTATAAGGAAGAATATAATTCTAAGTTGCCTCAAGATACTACGGCTGACTGGTTAGAAGGAAGATGGTGCCATTGACAAAACAAGGAAAGTTAGGGCAGGTGGCAGTTTTTCAGGAAAAACACAATGCATTTGGCTTCATGCACATAGAATTTGATTTGTTTTTTTGAAATTCTGAGGCTAGCACTTGGAAAGAATAGAGAGATGGCTATGTGAGTTTGCGCGTCATCAGCAAAGAGGTGATAGTGAAAGTCACAAGAATAGATGCACTCTCTTAGGGAGAGACTGTGAAGAAGAAAGAGCAGATGGCAGAAGGAGTAGGTTAATTAGTAACACCGATTAATGGCTAACCAAGGGTTGCCAAGCAAACTACCTGCCAGATTTGTTTAAACAATATTTTTTAAATTGCATTTACACTAGTGATTTGCTTAGCAAACCCCCTGTCCTCCACATAGTTTGTAGGGAATGGGACAACTGTGAATCAGTTTCAACAATCAAAAGAGTTTTCAGAGGGCAAAATAAATGAAATTTGTGCTAAGCACACCCCACAAGTCCCCTTCCTGGCCATCACCTTTCTCTCCTAATTGAGTATGTTCTCCTCATCTTCCCAAAGGGACTATATCATTCTCATTTGCACCTTACCTCTCCTGAAGACCTCTTTTGCTTTTTTTACCGAACGGACAATGAAATGAATTCAATGGCTCAACATTTTACCCATCATGGATTTAATAGTCCTCATTTATTGAAAAGCGGACATGTACTCTTTTTTTTTTCTTTTCCCCTTAAAATATTTATAACAGTCTCTTATTCGTTCTGAATTTTAAAGCTCTTAGCTCTCCCTGGCAATATCAATCCACTTCCTGAATCACTTTGTTTACCACTATTTATTCTTCATCCTCCAGTTTTATGACCAAAAAAAATGTTTTTTGTATATCCTTTGGAAATAGGAGGTGTTTACACTCAGCACAAACTTTCCTTGTATGTTTTATATGTTATTTCATCCCAAGGTATAATTCTTTAAACTGTGCCTTGTTTCAACTGACATTTCTGAAGTAAGTGTATTCTACTAATCAAAGCTTAATCTGCTAAATGCCACCTAAAACTGTTGCCCTCAGATTACTTAAATGTTTTTTAAATGTTTTTTAGATTTTTTTTAGATTACTTATATCTTGATTTGCTTCTCCTTCTTCTTCTTTTTTTTTTTTTGTTGAATACTAAGTTCTTCCAAATGACCCTTTTTCAGTGACCCTCCACAAATCTTTGATGATGCTCAGTTAATATAACATGTGGCTCAATAATTTTATTAATAAATAATAAAATAACCTAACACATTGCTATGGTTTTGAACCTAATTACTGAGCAGTAAACTCTATATTCTCATTCTTCTTTTCTACCTCACAGACTGACTTTTAACTCCTTTTGGTAGAGCTTTAGCCAAACATCTGCCTCTTCATAATCTAATTGCTTATAGGTTCCATGGCATTCATTTCCTTTTTCATCAATTCCAGATGGCGAGTGTTCCATTTTGCCAACTTTTCATGAAGAGCTGCCTTAATTTCCCTTCGGACCTCAGATCATGGGGCTGGAAGCGCTGACAAGGCCATTCTAAAGGAATGGTACCATCATCAGCACTCCTTTGCCTGCTGCAAATCTCTGCAGACCATGAAAAGACAGATTAGGACTGAGCTTGGATATCTAGCACATTAGGCTTTGAAATTTCATGGTGGATCGCAGTTAATGGTTAGAGTACCATAGTGGCCATAATGGTTTATGGCCACATTTCCCAACACATATTCCTAAAGGCTATAATATATTGAAAGGTTACAAATTTTAAAAAGTATTCCATAGTCAAATATGTAAAACTCTGGGTTAATCAGTGTTGAGAAGGAATCTTTTCTCTCTGACTTCTCTGAGCCCTCAAATACATGTGTTGTGAACGTCCAAGGAGATATTGTATCTTTTGCATTCCCAACTTTTTCCCCCTTCTTGCATATAATAGGACCATTTCATCAAACTACATTTTAGGAAATGCAAGTTTAGTTAAAGACTCCAATATAAACATGTTGATGCTTTTTTTTTTCATTAGCTTTTCTTGATCCCAATATCATACTTTAACTTTGAATATTTTGTTCCATACTTATTGTAATTTCCACATTTCCCAGTGAAACTGTAGACAACCAGTTTAAATTTTATCTTTGCAAACAATTTTTAAATTTCTTTAATATTTAGAGCAACATGGGACTTTCTTAAAGTTATATAGTTTTTTTCCCCATTATAGGAAATTATTGTGCTCAGTATTCAAAAATTATTTTTACTGAGATTGTCACTAAGTGCATTTATTTTGGAAACATTTATTAAGTACATATACTCAGTCATAGGATGAACAACATTTCCAGTCTACTGGCGTCTGAGGCAGTTCCTAAAACATATGACTTTTGGTACTAAAACTGGGGAACTTCCAGACAAACTGGCACTAACATGTCACCCTTAAGAGGGATTTAGCAAGAGACAAGTTTCTTGCTTTATGGAACTCAGTGGATATTGGGAGTGACAGACAATAAACAATTAAATAGGTTAGAGAGTAGCATATTATGTGAAAAAAAAAAAAAAACACCTAGATGGATATTATTATAGAGTCAGTGGGGATAAGGTAGGACAAAGGTTGTCATTGAACCTACCTTAGAAAGGTGAAAAAGAAAGGGATCTCTGGGAAGGTGACAAGTTTACTGAGACCAAAATGATGAGATGAAAGCAGCCATTAAAAACCAAAGAAAACAGAAAAACCAAACATACAAACCACATAGGGAGGACATTCTCAGTAAAGGAATCTGAATGTATCAATATCCTGAGGCAGGAACAAGCTTATTGTAGCCTAGAATAGAAGTGTTAAAGGAAGTTCTGTCAGAGAGATAGGCGGAGGCCAGGTCAAGTAAAGCTTAAGTTGTGGTATGAGATTATGATTTTATTTTAGGGACAAAGGGAAGCAACTGGAGGATTTTAGTAATGACATATGTTTTAAATTTAAAGAAGATCAGTGGGGTGCCTGGGTGGCTCATTCGGTTAAGTGTCTGACTTTGGCTCAGGTCATGGTCTAGGGGTCCTGGGATCAAACCCCGTGTCTGGCTCCCCACCCAGCAGAGAGTCTGCCTATCCCTCTGCCACTCCACTTCTCCCCTCTCCCTGCTTGAGCTCTCTCTCTCTCAATTAAATAAATAAAATCTTTTTAAAAAAAATATCATTCTGGTGAATGAGTGGAAAATGGACTATAAAGTAAGAAGAGGCTATTATAGAAGTCCAGGTGATAGATGGTGTCATAGAGAAAGGTAGTACCTATGGAGGAAACTATATTTTGGAAATATAATTGACAGGAATTGTTTATGGATGTTATCTGGGCTTTAGGTAAAATGGATGGATGGAGGTATCATTTATCGACATGGAGAATATCAGAATAAGTACAGCTTTAGTAAGCAGAGTATTTGTGGACCAAGTTTTCTGATTTGGAAATGAGAAGTTAAATTGCAGGGCAGCAATCAAATGAAAATGGGAGAGTTGGATACAGAAGTCTGATTTTATTGGAGAGGTTGGACATAGTGCAATATAATTGTAATCCATCAGCATATAGATCATATTTACTGTGATGGGACTACCTATGTAGAGAGTTTAAAAAGTGAAGAAAAGTGAGAAAAGGACCCAGGACTGAGCCTCTTGGTTTTCCAACATTTAGATGTTATCTTAATTCTTATGAAAAAAATGACTCCCTCAGTCTGGGCTGAAAATAAGGATAAGCCAAGGCCTATTTGGAACCATCCTGGAGAGAATACATTCAAATCCCTGGTGACCAGTTTTGGTTTTTAAACAGAATAATCTGCAGAATGGAAGAGGTGACCCATCAAGCTAGAGAAGCTAGATGAAAATCCCACCCCACCCCCGCCCCCAAAATCATCCTATTTCCTCTGCCCACATTTGATGGTTATATTTTGGAAAAATAGAACTGGTCCCAAGAATATAATGGATCCGAAAGAGCACATATGGAGTCATAAAGCACAACAAAACTAAGTGTGGAGAGGTCTACTCTAATTATTGATGTGTATATGTTTGACATGTTCCAAATATAATGCATTAAAAATAAGTGCAATTAAAAATATCTGTATTATTTCTTGAAGTATATATGAAACAGAGGGAAAGAGATGTGCTTTAAAAAGACATAGGTTCTGTATCCAATATTGGCAAGTAGGAGTCGGGGGAGGGCTTTCATGGAAGGGACCTTCGGGGTCTATCACAACTATTACTGCTCTCTTGGCAGATATATCTTGGCAGAGAGAGATAATTCATCAGAATGTTATAGGCTGATGAAAAATTCCTTAAAGCCATGTAATTTCCTGTGTTTTAGTTTTGTATTCACTAATAGCTTTGGAAATTTATTTCACTTTCTCAAGTAGTTTTTCCCAGTGGGAAGAGAAAGCATCGTTTTGCAATATATCTCTCATAGAAAATTAATAAAGAAATTGAAATTCTTGTAGAAATGAGTCTTTGGGGCTCAGGAAACATGAGAAAATTTTCTTGGGACTGTGTAATCCTATGAGCCAAAGGTCCAGGTTGTGAATCTGAGCGAAGCGAAGGAGCCATCCGTGAACGCGGAACTCAGCCAATGAGGCTGGCTGAAAGGGCTCAGGTGCCCCACAGCTGCCTTCACCTGGCAGGCTCAGGTGGAGTCTCCTCCTTACCGGCATCTGCTTCAAAGAATGTCTGTAGGATTTGCCTCCTAAACCTCTTTTCTCTTTCTGCGATGCATTATGCATTTTTTATTCTGGCCATTTCCCTTTTTTTGAATTTTAGACCTGCCCTTGCTACTACAGACACACTCTCCTCAGCTTCTCATAGGCATTGAAACTGTGGCTACCCAGAGCAACTCAACTGCACTCTAGAGCTGGCTCTGTCTCCCCGCTCGTCTTCCTCAGATGTCTTGAAGCTGAGCATAGGACTCCAGAGGTCCTGAGACAACCTAGGAATGGGTAGGCAATATTTCTTGTAAATCTGGGAAGGGTGCAAACAGTAGCTGAGGGGGCAAAATGGTCGACTTGATGAGGTTTCGAGCGAAGGATGACTGTGCAGGTGTCTATCGGATGGAAAAGTGGGTGATCCTGCAGCTACTGGAGTAAGGGCATAGCAATGGCAGAGGAGACAATGTGATGATAAATCTTCCAGAGAATTCCAGAGTGGAGAGATGATTCCCAGGGACCAGACAACTCTCCTGCCCAGAGAGCTTAATGCTATGAAGTCCAGGGAAGGAGATGAAACTCCATGGAAGAGAGTAAAGGAGGAAACCACGAGATGATGGGGACTTCACTCCAAACTAACCAAGATTACCTTTTACTACCTAACAGAGTGAGGTCTCAAGACAGAAGCTAAGTTCATATGTAGAAAAATAATGTTACCGCCTTTTGGTCCCTCCTGAATTTATGGTCTGAAATATACATACCCACTCAACATCTTTGCAGTAAACAACTGAGTAAGTAAACATCTTCTCATCTTTCCTGGGAAAAAGTAAACATCTTTTCCCAGTAAACAGCTGAGCTCCAAGGTACTCTGCAAACAGGACATACCTGTACATTAGACAGCAATCCCTGAGGAGGACAAGGCCAGAATTTCTGCCATGGTTATACATCTCAAGTGTGTGGCATGGAATGCCCCCATAGAGGTGTATTTGCTGAATGATGAAGGAGTGATCGAATGTTCTTTAGCTCCAAAGGAATCCCCTGGCATGGTAAAATGAAACTTATCACATAAAGGAGAACATTTAAGACAATGGTAAATGAAACTAGTTATCACCATTTTCCTTCTGGCCAAAGTAGCCAAGACTCTGGAGTATTGTAAGCACCAGCTCAAGAAGTAATAAAATGCCCTTCAACATTTCTGAGTCCTGATTGTCTCACATACATCTCAGTGATAGTTTTATATCTCTTTCACTCCTCTCTAGCTACCCAGTTGTGAATGATAATGTAATAATAATAACTAACACTTAAGTACAAATTTGCTCAGCTCAGCTCTTTATGTATTTTATCTCATTTAAGAGGCACAACATTTCTATGAGGTAGTAATTACTCTTATTCCCATTTCTCAGATGAGGAAAATGAGGCTGAGAGAGGGTAAGTCACTCAGACACAAAACCTGGGCTTGCTTTTAGCCATTATGTTTTTGTCTCCAGATTGTGGAACTATATTTGGAAGCCATTTGTTTTTAATTTGTGATTTTTGACATGAAGTACTTAATATTCTAAAAATACTTGTAATACCCACCTGCTTCAGTAGTTGCTACCACCCTCTTTTCCAGCCTACCAATATGGTGGAGAGGAGAAGAGTAGTCCACCAAGGAACTAACTTTAAACCAGAGAACTGATCGAAGCCATTGGGGACACAGAAAAGCTGATGCCAAGAGAGGTCACTGAAATCCATCTCTGATTGTCCTCTTCCAGTGATTGCCGAGCTGGGTCTTTCTGACCATATCTGGGCCGCAAAGTGCTAAAGAAAGGATTTCATTCCTGCGGAACCCCTTGGGTCACACTAGTTGCTTAGGGAAAGTATTGAACAAACGTCTCTTATTTCTTGCCTTTAGCTTTTCCAGGGCAGTCGGGGTGGCTGCTCCAGTGGGGGTACCTGTCTCCCTTTCATACTTATCACACCTGGTTTCAGTGCTATTAGACACTGAGTTTCTGGTTTGCGGAAATGGACAGAATATCATTTCAGCATACTACTTCATGTAATATTTATATCATGTTTTCCTCCTTAGCTCAAAATAGGACTTTAAAATTGCCTACTGCATTGTTTTCCAACTTTACCTTGTGAACTTATCTACCACTTTCCCTACAATATATAACCTCCAGCATAGCTAGATATACTGTAGCTAGATATGAGTTTGTTGGGCATACATTTCTGAAAAGCTTCCCCTTCTAAAATAGTATGGTTTTTCTCTATTCCAGGTCCAGTCTGCTGAAATGGCCACTTTCCTTCTGAATCATCTCTTCCCTAACTATTCTGAGGGGATACAGGCATGTTCTCAGGGTGGGGACTTTATTACTAGAATGAAAGCCCTTTTCTGAATATAAGGCTGATGCTTTATAACTTAGTGGTTGACAGTTGCAGCCAGGCTTCAGGTTCCCCCATCTATTATAGGACTCTGCTTCCAATGCTCAGTGCTTGGTGTGTATATTAGGGATGATTACCCTTTCCAACCTGCCCCAGCCCCTTCTTAAAAACCTCTCCTGCTTACTCTATAGCTGCAGACTGACCAGGAGTTAGCAAATTATAGCCTGTGAAAGACGTCTGGCTCAAAACTTATTTTTGTAAATAAAGTTTTATTGGAACACAGCCATACCTCTTCATTTATGCATTGCCTGTGGCTGCTTTAATGCTATAACATCAGAGGTGAGTCATTTTGACAGAGAACACTTGGTTCCCAAAGTGTAAAATATTTACTATATGGCCCTTCACAGAAAAAAAACTTTGCCAACTCTTAATGTAACTATTGCCATGACGCTCATCATGCACTACTATCATAACCCAATGGCCAACCCTCACTGGACCACCAGAACCAATCTGGAAGCTTGTCTCCTCTAATCAGATTCTCTCCCCAGGAATTTGTGATGACATTAGTCAGGTGGTTAATTTGTAAGCAGAGTTAGGAAGCAGGTCCACATCAAGATTGAAGAATGAAGCCAATCTGTAGAGAGAAAGAGAGATGCTAGATCTTGTTTCCCTAAGAAAACAAACATGTTGGGAATAACAGCTGTGTTGGCTCCTTCTGACTTTCCTGTTCTTGGTCCTACTCTCTCAAAGGCCCAGCTGCATATTTTGACCTTGGATTTCAGGAGATAACCCTGTATGTTTCCAATAAATTCCCCTTTTCCCTTAAGCTCATTTTGTGACCAAGTCAGTGAGTTTAGGCTTTAGGTATGCTTAGGATTTTCATTCAACATCCTTTCTTTTATAAAGTTTGCTTCATCTTCCCTTGGCTGTACAATTCTCCTCTTGAACAGTTAAGCCCAGGGATAGCCCGTGTGACAACAACATGAGTTAGACTGGCCATTGATTCCTGTCCGGGGGAAGGGAGAGTACTGGTGGAAGAATAGGGTTAAGAGATGACTGCCTTGTGATAATTTGAGCATTTAACAATGAAAAACATTTCGCTCTCTTCACTCTATGCTGTTGTGACAGTACAGTTGGAAAAATATTTTTTATTCATTTTACAATAACATGGACCTGCTTTTCCAACCTAATGTTTTTGGCCTTGCTAATCATGTGATGATTTTTTAGTAGTATTTGATTTTTTCAAATATATTCCCAAAAACACAGAGAAGAGGAAAAATCTCTGAACTTTGGAGGACTTCTCCAAAGGTCTATCAACATGAGAAACAGCTGAGAGTTGACGATGATACTTTGCTTAAAGCAGGTAGACATGGAGTCCTGTTGCTGGGCCTTTCTTTTCTTTTAGCATTGATTTGATTCATAATTTACTTTGAAATTTGGGCCTCGTTCACTATTTTAAAAATAAGCAACATGCAAACAACCAACCAATAAGGTCATTGAGAGGCACAGTCATCAAAATTTCTCTATTAGGTTTATTTATTCTTTAAAAACCAAGGGCTAAAACTATGGAAAGAGTCAAGATGTCCATTCCATCAACAGATGAATGGATAAAGAAGATGTGGTATATATATACAATGGAATATTATGCAGCCATCAAAATGAATAAAATTTTGCCATTTGCAATGACATGGATGGAACTGGAGGGTATTATGCTGAGCGAAATAAGTCAATCGGAGAGAGACATGTAACATATGACCTCACTGATATGAGGAATTGTTAATTTCAGGAAACAAACTGAGGGTTGCTGGAGTGGTGGGGTGGGAGGGATCGGGTGGCTGGATGATAGACATTGGGGAGGGTATGTGCTATGGTGAGCTCTGTGAATTGTGTAAGACTGTTGAATCACAAACCTGTACCTCTGAAACAAATAATACATTATATGTTAAAAAAAAAAAAGAAGAAGATAGTAGGAAGGGAAAAATGAAGGGGGGGAAATTGGAGGGGGAGATGAACCATGAGAGACTATAGACTCTGAGAAACAAACTGAGAGTTCTAGAGGGGAGGAGGGTGAGGGGATGGGTTAGCCTGGTGATGGGTATTAAAGAGGGCACGTACTGAATGGAGCACTGGGTGTTATCTGGAAACAATGAATCATGGAACACTACATCAAAAACTAATGATGTAATGTATGGTGATTAACATAACATAATAAAATAAAAGTAAATATATAAATAATAAAAAATAAAAACCGAGGGCTATAATCTTTTGTTCTTAGATAGAGATGAGATCTGATGAAGATATGGCCTGAGAAGAAAATGATAGACTTTAGGGGACATAGCACTTACTGATCTCTGGGCACATTCACACTTTTGTAGAATTTATAGAACTTCTAATTTTTCTTCTCTCTGATAGTATATGGAATTGCCCTCCTAGAATGCTTTGAATACAATTAACGGTTTACTTAAAAGGTTTTAAGCAATATTTCATGGGTTGTTGGAAACATTAAACTTAACTTCAGGGAAGAAACTCTGGCTATACCAAGAATCATGAGGGTTTTTGAACTTTAGCCAATGGAATACTTTATAATGCACTAGTCTATTGACTAAAAACAAAACAAACCAAAAAACCATAAAATTCTTGTGTCCACATTATTTAAATTTTTCAAGAAACCTGAAATTTATTCCCTGTTACTTCATATATACCTGATAGATTGTAAGATGTATTTGTTGTTGTTGTTGTTTGGATTTGTCTTTACTCAGGAACTTTAGGTAATATTTCAAAGGTATTTATATACCTTGTATTTATCTGCTGAACTTATTTTATTTCTTTAACAAACACATAGAGCCTTCTGTGTGTTAGGCACAGTACTTAAAATAAAAACAAACAGCTCATTTAATCCTCACAGCCATATGAGGTAAGTGCTATTATCTATGTGTATAATTGAGGAAACTGAGGCATAGATTGATTAGAAGAGCTTGCCCAAGGTCAAATAGTCAGTGAAATGGAGAATCCAGGATTTGAACCCAAATCATCTCTTATGTGTTAACTACTTGCATTAACTTCATTTTAGAAAAAGATACAGATATTACTCCTAGGAAATTACCTCTCACAGTACTTGTCCTGTAGAGTCAGAATCAGTCTCTCTTGAAACACGTGTCAAGGAATATACACATGTGAGTCAGTGAGCTTTCTTAGTCAGAGGTACAGCCATCAGCTACTTTTAACCACACCACTCTGTCTAGGGCAGAGCAAAAGAAGAAACTGGGCAACAGAATCAGTGACTTGCCAAGGTCAATGCCGATTTTGAACACTGTGTAATGTCAGCCCTCTTCTCTTTGAAAGCTAGATTTAGGTTAGGACAAAATGATCAGATGAGCAGTCCTCTATTCTAGACTACTTTCCTGGCCTGATAAGGAGATTTACTTCAATCAACCCAATTGCCTTGCATTACCACACTAGCTTCAAATTGTCATATGAGTTAAAGGCAAATGTGCCCAATGTCTTAAGGGAAAAGTTCGTTCTGGAGGATTTTCTTTCCTGGCCAATTTCCTCTCGTTTCATTAATTTATTTGATTTTTACCATTATAAATTTAAGAGGAGGTTATTTGACCGAAGTCTGAGTTGAGCAGACTTATTTCCTATTTACCTTTTCCCAAGGAAAAAAAATGCAGACATCAGAATAATCTCAATGTTCTTTTTTCTCTTTTTCTCCCTCCTTCTTTAATCCCTCTTTCCCTTTCTTTCTCCTTTCCTCTTTCTCTCTGTTTCTTCATCTCAGGAAATAGACCCACTCAGTCCCCACTGTGGCAGGAACTCCTTTCAACATCAGGGATAACATGGAGATTTAGGTCATAATTCCCACTCTAAGGAGCTCAAAGTCTCATGGGAGCGACAGATGTCAAAACACAGACCTGGAAATCAATGAAATGAGCACCATAATGGGGATAGGCCCAGAGCCTGGTATGTCAGAGACAAGTTCGTTAAAACTATGCCAGGGGTCCTCACTAAAGAAATGAGTTAAGTATAGAAAACACTGGTAGGCCAAGAGGAGGGTTGAGAGGAAAGCCATCACCAATGCTGAATATCAAAGAAAAACCCACAAGTGGAGGCGAACAGTAATCATCTCAAGATCCTAAAATGATCAAAAAAACAAGTATGAATAAATGAAAAAAATGTGTGGGAGATCCATTTTAATCTTACTTGACTGAGTCTTGCTACCACAGACTCCTTTGAAAGGAGCAGGAGTGACAAGGTTTCCACAGAGAACTTCTGTCGGCCCTGCTGATGCTGGGCTGCCTGGGACACCAAAGGAACACAGAGGAGATAGTGATTTATTCTGCCTGTGGGGACTGAAGAAATGCTACTAAAGAGATAGGGTTTTTGTGAGGATCCACTCACTGAATATACATAAAACATGTAGCACGGTGGCTGGAACATGGTACACACTCTCCATGTGGTAGCATTCATTTGTTTATTTAGGGCGGGGGGAGGGCAGGTGCTTCGTATTTTTGGTCAAGAGGTTAAAAGAAAGTGAGGTAGTGTTGATGGTGGACTTTCATTCTGCCTCATAAAGCAAGTCTGTCTGCAGCAGGAATGAATGAGACCAGCACCAGGGAGCAACAGAATGGAGATAGCTGTTCACCCATATATTAATGAGTCTATCTTTCTATTGATATTTACCTATTGTTGGACCAACAAATTCCCTGACTAGTTTGGTTTGGAGCCTGTCACTCGCTGACAGAGGCCTGAGTGAATCAGTGTTTATTGGAGGGCACTTAAGGCTAAATGGGATTAGTTAGGGATGGCTAATTGAGTTTGGGTTTCATCCTTTAAGTAATGCTATATTGTTAAAGTTTTCCAACATGGAATGACACAGACATGTGATCAAAAGACAACTCTGGTCACTGGATGGAGAATACAGTGATATTCAGGCTTTTTCATATCTATAGTTCCATCTGTGCTTATTTCAAAATTATGTTATGAAGCTGTATTTGGTGGACTGTTACTATAATAGAGTTCCTTCCCACATGACTCTCTACAGAGATAACTACACTGATTCTGAGTTTGATCCTCTTTAAAAGTAACAGTGATGACGGGCGCCTGGGTGGCTCAGTTGGTTAAGCGACTGCCTTCGGCTCAGGTCATGATCCTGGAGTCCCGGGATCGAGTCCCGCATCGGGCTCCCTGCTCGGCAGGGAGTCTGCTTCTCCCTCTCCCACTCCCCGTTTGTGTTCCCTCTCTCGCTGTGTCTTTCTCTGTCAAATAAATAAATAAAATATTAAAAAAAAAAAAAGTAACAGTGATGAACTTGTGTGCATCGAGGGGTAAGATTTGACTCAAGAAGGAATTGCCTTTTACTTGCAAGCGTTGAGCTTTCTCATGAGAAACACTGAACATTTACACAATGTCATGCCACTGAGCTGAGCTGCTTTGGAAGGATTTGAGGGGCTTCGGGTTCTACTTTATTATGGCAATATACTTCTAACCTAACTTTAGTTTCTTCTCTGTTTTAATTACTCTTCCAGATGGAGCCTCCAAAAATAGTACTCTGAGTATATCACTTCCCCAACTGAGAAGTTTCAGTGGTTCTCTTATCTGTTGAATAAAATACAAAATTTTCAGCATGACTTTGAGGTTACAGTCTGGTTCCTATTACAGTTGGTTAGCAAGTATTTTATTAAGTGCCTGCTGTGTGCCAGGAACAGGCTAGAACATTTCCAACAGAAATGTAATGAGTCAATACATAATTTAAAATTCTTTACTAGCAGCATTAAAAAAAGTAAAAATAAATAGGTAGACTTAATTTAAATAATACATTGCTTTAATCCAACATATATAAAATGTCAAAATGTAATTAATATTAAAATTGTTAATAAGATATTTTACCTTCTTTTTAAATACATTTCAGGAATCCAGTATGTATTTTATACTTACATCACATCTTCATTCAGATAGTAAATTTTCATTGAAAATCCTAAACTGGTATTTAGATTTCATAAGATATACAGTTGGAAAAGTAGACCCACACATCTAAGTTTCTCTAAATATACTTAAAATTGTTCCATAACTGAATTGAGCATCAGTCTTTAGATTTAAATTTTCATTAATTGAAATGAAATAAGATTTAAAATTCCGTTGCTTAGTCTTTCTAGCCACATTTCAGGAGCCACCTGTGTCTCATAGCTGCTGTATTAAACAGCACAGTTCTAGAAACACAGGCCCTATGTTCATGGGGTTTACATCAACTCGCCTTTCCAGCTCTTTCTTCTGCTTCTTCCCTACATGTCAAATGGATTATACCCTATCTCCCGACTTTTGTTCCTACTGTTCCAGGTAAACTTGTTTCATCCTTCAAAAAGTGCACTTCTCACCTGTTGAAGTTCTGGCTACCTTCACAGCGTAGCTCCAAAGTCAACCCACCCAGGGAAATCCTTCTTGGTCATCTAAGCAAGAAGTGTTCTGCATTCTCTGAACATTTTCAGTGCTTGGTTACACCTTTGTTTTGACACTGATCACATGCTACCCTGTGGTCTTGGGAGTCAATAAACCCAGGTTTGGTATCTGGTCTACCACTCACTGGCTGTGTGATCTCAGGTGACTTCCTTAACTTTCCGAAACATCCATTTTATCCTTTGTAAAATGAGGTTGTTAGGGTAAAATAATGCTGAAACAATGCTTACTTAGCTCAGCACTCAATCTATAGTAGTAGTAGTCATATATGGTCCTTATCTCCTTAAGTATAATGATTTACAAATAATATTAGTAGTAGTAATAATGATAATAATAACAATGATACTAGGTTTGTGTTAGGTACTATTCAATTGCATTAGCTGTCATATTCAACTCCTCCTCCCCCAATTATTGTTGGCATGAAGTATTGTTATACTCATTTTATAGATGAGGGAACTAAAGCAGACAGGAATTAACTGACTCACCTAATGTCACACAGTCAGGAAGAAATGCAGTTAGATTTAAATAATAGAAATAATGGAATATAGTTTGAATAGATTTCATTAATATTTTATCTCATATAGTTTGGGACGTGATATAGAAGAGTTGGCAAAGGATCTGGAATCAGACAGAGCTGAGTCTGAATGCTATCATTGATCAGGGGTTGGGAAACCCCCTTAACCCTCTGAACCTCCAATTCCTGCTCTGTAGAATGTGCATGATGGGACCCACCAAGAAGTACATAATGTAGACACTAAGTACAAAGTATTTGGCTGTTAAATTCAAGTTTCACCTTTGAAATTCCTAGCTTTGCAACAGTTAGCAAGTTACTTAGTTGCTATGCATCAGTTTCCTCATCTGAAAAATGAGAAAAATAATAATACTAAACTCATAGATTTATTCTTTTTTTTTTTTAAAGATTTTATTGATTTATTTGACAGAGAGAGACACAGCGAGAGAGGGAACACAAGCAGGGGGAGTGGGAGAGGGAGAAGGAGAAGCAGGCTTCCCGTCGAACAGGGAGCCCGATGCGGGGCTCGATCCCAGGACCCTGGGATCATGACCCGAGCCGAAGGCAGACGCTTAACCGACTGAGCCACCCAGGCGCCCCCTCATAGATTTGTTCTAAAGATTAAATGATGCAATCCATATGAACACTCACAATTACATCTAGACATAATAAGCACTCCGTAGGTATTAGTTATTACTGTTACTATTCCAAGGCAGGGCCTAGCGTAGATAGAGCACTAAACAAATTTAGTTAATTCTCTGTTTCTTTTCCCCTATCTTTCCTCCTTGTATTTATATCCTTATATTTGTATCCTTTTTAGAATATAGTACTAAATCTTGTATATGCTGTGTACTCAATAGATATTTAACTGAATGAATGGAATGTCTTAACCAGCATTTTATATTATTTGTATTTTACACAAGTACATCAATATTATTTTCAGAAAGTGTAAAATAATTGCATGTGAACTAGAGATCGTAAACTGTTACTAGTACATAATATTTTATATTTCCCTTGGGCTTGCAGTGATTTTAGTTATGTTTGAGACATTTGGAATTTCATATGCATGAAACTTCCTGTTATTCAGTCAATATAGTCCTCTGTCCAATTCTGATAATCTCAAATTAGAATATCTTTCCAATTCAACCACAGTACAAGACTGTATTGAAAATGAACTCATAAGGGAGGCAAATATTGTCATAAGCAGCGATAAAAGGACTTGAATAATGTAAAATGTTACAGCAGAAACTGTAGAGTTATAATGAATATTATATATATTGTGCTTTATTTCTAGGTCTTAGATATGACCTTCCTCCTGTCCTGAATCTTTTTTATTGTGCTCCCAACTTCACTTGGCAATTGTTATGATCTGTTCAATCTCTGAGCAAAATCATTCACCTCATTTTTAAGAACCTAGATTTCTCCCTCTGTTTCTCTTCAGACTTTTATTTTGACTCAGCCTTTCCTAAATTAAAATTATGTACATTACGGTGTGTGTCTTGTTCTTAAATACCGGTATGACGGAAGTCGTAAAAAACTCAGTAATCACTTTTGACCATAAAGTAAGTGTATATAGCCCTTTCCCAGGCACTGTAGATCAGGAAGAGGAAGTCCTTGACATTTTGGAACCCAGAGCCTAGTGGTGATGGTGACATCAGGGCATATACAAATCTAAAACAAAGCAGGTGACAGTACGTTCTATCATAATAGAATCAACAAGTCATCTGAATGTGGGGAGGGCAAGAACAGTTCCATTGGCAAGGAGTAAGTAAGAAGGCAGACTTCACAATGGAATTGAGCCGTGTCTTGCTTTGCTGGTAAGACTTCCACCTGAGAGGCAGGCTGAGGGAGTGTCTTGAACAAAGACATAAAAAGGGAAGAAAACAGTTAAGTGGACAGTCAGTAAGATGAGGTCAATGGGTGAGGTCAGGTCACAGGATGGGAAGAGAGTCAGAATCCAGTTGTGGAGAATTGTCAGGCTCTATTCCATGGTTTATTTTGGTAATTTGAGATGTTTTGAAATAAAAGTCAATGTTTTAGAAACATTGAAAGTTTTTAGTTTATTTCATCATGATTTACCAATGCTTAGTCAAACCTATTATTTGGTCCTGCATGTCACTTAATGAAGATATTCATACATATTTTTAAAACTGAAAATACTTTGAAACCTGTGCAGCTTTAAGGCTTTTCTCTTTACTTTTCTTTTCTTTTTTTCTCTTCTTCTCTTCTCTTCTTTCCTTCCTTCCTTCCTTTTGGTTGATATGTGAATTAAAGCTCTGCTCAGGAATGTATTTTAATAACATGATTCCACATAGTAAATCAAGTGATTATTTTGAAAATCCATCTTTCCCACTATTTATTATATTATAGGGTTTTTTTTTTCATTGAGAATGCACAAAGGTTTCTGTGTTATGCTAAGTGATTGTATTTGTCTTCTATTGCTGTGTAACAAGTTATTACAAACTTAGCAGTTAAAAACATTTAATACTTCACAGATATGTAGGTTAGAAGTCCAGGTCCAGGACAGCTGGGGGCTCTGCTCAAGGTCCTTCTGTGCCAGGCAGAAGTCAAGGTGTCAGCCTGACTGCATTCTCATCTGGAGCTCAGAGTCCTCTCAAATCTTTTCAGGTTATTAGCTGAATACAATTCCTTGTGGTTGTAAGAATGATGTTCCCATTTTCTTGCTGATTGTCCTCAATGGGCCACTCTCGTCTTCCAGAGGTCACCCTCAGTTCCTAGCCACATGGCAGGAACTGTCTCTTCTCACAATGACAGCACACTTCTTCCTACTCCCCAGGGAAAACCATTGAGTTTGCAAACTTCTAGATTTTTACCTGTGCATATGCATGTCTAAAAATATGTATAAAAATAAAATCATACAATTCATTAGGAACATTTTACATGCCAATAAACACAGATTGAATTAATTTATTGACCAAATAGTATCCCCATGATATAGCTGCACTGATTTATTTAATTCATTACTTTATTTTAATTTTCATTATTACAAATAAAGCTGGAATCCCCATATATATTGTAAACATCCTTGTGCATTCCAGCAGGATAGATTTTAAGCTCCTTAAATACCAAACTGGCCACTGCCAGTAGACACCACTGAAAGTTATGGTAACTGTCACATTTAAGACAATCTCTATGTTAGTGTTGAGACAGGTTGCAATAAAACCCATAATACTTCTATACGGTTGTTCATATTATTAGTAAAATCCACAGTTTGGAACAGTGCCTGAAAGGATACAGTGTAAAGTTAATGGTCCCACACCTCTAGCATGTGTGTGATTCTAATTTTTTAATTTTATGTGTCAACTTGACTAGATTACAGAGAACCCAGATATTTGGGCAAACGTCTTTTCTAGGTATGTTTGTGAGGGTGTTTCTGGATGCAATTAACGTTTGAATCAATAGACTGAATAAAGCAGAATTTTCTCCCTAATGTGGGTGGACCTCATGCCATCCGTTGAAGGCCTAACTAGAACAAAAAGGCTGAGTGAAAGGGAATTCCTCCTGTGGGCTTGCCTGCCTGCCTGCCTTTGAGCTGAGACATTAGCTTTTTCCTACCTTCAAACTTGAACTGAAACATAGTCTCTTTCTGGGTCTAGAGGCTGCTGGCCTTCAGACTGCAACTACATTAGCTCTCCAACTTGTGACTACAGACCTTGGAACTTGTCCGCATCCATAATCATGTGAGTCAATTCCCTATTCTCTCTGTCTCTCTGTGTGTGTGTCTCTCTGTCTCTCTTTCTCTGTCTTTTGCTCTCTCTCTCTTTTTCTCCTTCTTTCTCTCTCTCACCCTGTATCCCCCGCCCCACCCCCGGCCTCTCTCCACCCTTTTGGTCTCTGCAGGACCTTAGTACGATGCGCTTTACTTGTGGGTAGAATAGTTCATGTGTTGGAGTGTTAACACCTGCCAACATTTAGTTTCACAGGCAGACAGAAACACAGTATACCACAACCAGGGGACCTTCGGTTTTCTCATTTAAAGAGGGGGTGGAAATCTCTTGTTCTAGTATCTGAACAGCATGGAGTCTCAGTTTCCTCATCTGTACAAAAAGGGCTTAGTCGTAAGGTTTAAATGAGATGCTTTCATGGACGATGGTGCATGTTAGGTGCTTCATAAAATGTTAGTGTTTTTCTTTTCTTAGAATCTTAAAAAGTGGGCAGATGGATTATTTCATATGTCCTCAGAAGCTGGGCATCAAGATTCCTTCATTAGAGGCCATGTCCACTGTGTGCCAACAATTCTTGAGAGTGAGTTTATACTGCCTACTGTTGCTGAGTAATTTTGTAACAATATCCCATTCTCAAACACATGGGGTGGTACTGACTAACTGCCACGGAAATAAAGGATGACTAGGTCTTCAATAAAAAGAGAGTTTTATTGCTGTAAATATGATCTGGCTTACCCACCCTGAATCACTGCAGCTCATAAGTACGGGAATACCAAAGATACATGAATGCTAACCCTAAAGTGGGGAGTCCCTGGCACTTATGTATGATGTAGGAGCATAGGTCAGATCATTCATGCATTTCTATTTAAATGCATGTGTATTATCAGGCTCTCTTCCCTCCAAATAAACTGAATGGTGAAAGTCTTTGTTGCACGTTCAGCACAGAAAAGAAAATGACTCTCTATTTGATTGAATTAAAAATTAATTAGCTATATCTTAAAAAAATGGAATACAGAATTCTTGTTAAGAGATTTAAAAACATTTGAGTACATTTAGAATTCTATTTGTTAACTTAAAGTCCTGCAAAGAGCTCATCTCCAGATGCTCTGCATCTCTGGAATTTTAATTTGATTTTGATTTTAATATTGTTTTACTTACATTGGTCCTTACCTTTTAACTATTAGCACTTGTTAGAAATGTCAAGTATTACACTTGCTGCAGTTATAATGCCTTTTTTTTTGAATGATCCATTTTAATTGCATAATTGCCAGATAAATGGCTTTGTGGTTGTTGACATGTATTCAGTGATTGGTTGTTCATGAAATATTGATATTTGCTTCACTTGTTTACTCCTTCAATCATAAACCAGGCATTTCTTCCTTTCTTTGGAAGCTGGAAATATGATATGAACATTGAGTAGTAAGTTAAAAAGGCCTTCATTCTTTTTCATCCATCTTTGGGTTGTTGGAGTCTAAATTTGTCTTGCTTTAGTCCTGCACAGACTCCTAATAATAAAGTGTCTTCACTTTATCTGTTGTAGCCGCCAAGGTCTGCTAACAAGAAGAAAGCATTGGTTAACTAAAAGAACATGGATTTGATTTAAAGAAAATTCTGGATTCAAAATCCAAACTCTACTTCTTCATGGCTATATTACTTTGGGCAATCATTTACCCTGTTAAACCATGTGTTCCTTCAACTATAAAATGGACTGTTTAATGGCTACTATGCAGATTTTTGATGAGTATAAAAATAGTTATCTATCTATCTATCATCTATCATCCATCATCTATCTCTTTCATCTATCAAAACATGGCACCTGATTGTGTGTAAATACTTTACTCAAACTAGGAACAAGTTACCAAAGGCTTTGGCTAATATCAGTGATTTTTTAGTATCTAAGAGGAGTCTGATCTAAAGGAGGATCTATTGCCCAAATGTTGTTTGAGAAGTAAGATTAAGAGATCCAGAAGTAGCTAAGGTCATCAGTGTTCCATTTTTTCCAAGAATGACTTCTATGTCCAGCCTAGGCATGGTCTCTTCCAGGCAGTCCCCTGCCTCATCTTCTCTCTACCACAGACAACCATCATTGAATACTTAAGGCTGTTCTTGACCTCCATTCTCTCAGCAACATCCTAAATTAAATTTTAAGGAGCTGCCAGCAGGATGTTCTTTGCTAATCTCTAGTCCTGTCAAGTGACTTAGGTAGAAGCCTATTTTCTTTAATGTAGCTATTGATACGATTGTGTTGAGGTCTGCTATCTTGCTATTTATGTTTTGACATTTCTTTTTTGCTTCTTCTGTTTCTCCTTTCTTGCATTCTTTTATGTTAAAAAATTATTTTAGTATACTATTTTAATTCCTCTCCAGGTTTGTTCTTATGTACATTTTCATTATCTGTTACTGGTTTCTGTAGGGATTATAATCTGTATTTTTAACTCATTATAATCTTCCAAGATTTAACACTGAAGGTTCTGTTTCTGGGTAAGATGGAATAAATATGTTAAAATTCTTCTTCCACTGAAAGCAGCTATGAAAACCTGAGGGAAAAGATGAGTAGCTTTCCTTGAAGAGAACTCTGAAAAGTAAATATTAGCATGTCAATCGGGAAAGAATACCAGATTCTGAAGTACTACTGAGCTGGCAGAGTCTGCCATTTTTCCCTCCAGTATCTCCCAGCCTGAACTCAGCAGGATTCTGAAACCCTGACATGAGCATTGTGGGACATAAAGAGAAGGATCTTGGAGAAATTCTCCAGTTCTGGCTTGAGGAATAGAAAATGGAAATGTTAAAGCTCCAGAAAGAGATGGGGGAAATTGCCAGGTCTTGTCCATTTGGGCTTCTATAACAAAAATACCAAAGACTGGGAAGCTTATAAACAAAAGAAATTTATTTCTCACAGTACTGGAGGCTGGGAAGTCCAAGATCAAAGCACCAGCAGATTTGGTGTCTGGTGAAGGCCCTCTTCCAGGTTGCAGACCGCTGACTTCTCTCTGTGTCCTCAGTGGAGGAAGAGGTAAGGGAGCTCTCTGGTATCTCTTTTATAAGGGCACTGATCCCATTCATGAGGCTCTGCCCTCATGACCTACTCACTTCTCCAAGGTTCCTATACCATTCTCGAAATCTTCTAATACCTCGTCTTTAAAGTTAGGATTTCAACATATGAATTTTGAGGTGATACAAACATTCAGGTCATAGTGCCCATTTTTTCTCCTCTCCCTTTTCTCCGTTCTCAAATCCCCGGGACCAGGCTCTTGGGCAGTGAGGGCAGGGGCATGCTAGGAGAAGCAACCTTCCCCTCCTTTTGGTAGAACTGTGGCTCCATGAGGACATGGCTGAAGCCTGTTGGTTTTTTACCTTCCTGTTTCTGTGGCCTCCCTCCATGTGGGACAGGATGTAGTACAATTATAGATGTGGGAAGTCTCTGGTCAGGGGATGGAAAAGAGGAGCCAGAGGAAATCAGAAACCACTGGAGAATGAGCAGAAAAGGAGAAGCATGAGAAGAGGTACCCCTGGGCTTCTCCTTGACCTGCATTTGTAGGAACCTGATCATTATAAGCACACCAATGGCTTTGAGAACAAAGGTATAGACATACAGTTATTTCTCAAATATAGTGGTCTTATTTGAGAAATAAGATACAGAGCACCACTGGGTAGCTAACATGTAGGGCAAATGCCAATAGTACTACAAATGGGGTTGCTAGATTTAGCAAATACAAATACAGTTGAATTTGAATTTCAGATAAACAAAAAATATATATTTTTTTAGTACATGTATATCTCATGCAATATTTGGCAGTCTGTACTTCATCTGGCAGCCCTAACTGCACAGACATTGATAATTGAACTGACTTTGGAACTATAGGCCATGAGGAACTTGTGGAATGAAACTAACCAAGTCAAGTGTCTGCTAAAACAAAAATACCAGTATTTCCCACAGGGTTTAAACAAGATTTAGATTTTCATAAG
>NC_138369.1:141936275-141977052 GCF_054177405.1 Leptonychotes weddellii
AAATAAGTTAAAATTAAAAGAATTGACAAGGAAATACACAATATAAAGAAGAACCAAATGGAAATTTAGACTGAAAAATACAAAAACTGATAAATATTTTGGAACATCAGGAACAAAGGAAGAGAAACAAAATTACTAAATATAGTGGGGAAATCTTCTCTTGAGTTCTTTAAAATACATTTGGCATTTGAGAGCAAAAAGAATAATATTGTCTGATGGGGTTTTCAATGTATATGAATACAATATACATAACAACTATAACACAAAGAAGGAAGAATAATAGGACTTGTATAATGGTAAGATTTCTATATTACAATTGAAATGGCAAAATAGGACGCTAAATAAAGTGTCAAAAGTTAAGTATGTGTGTTTCAGCTACTAGAACAATTGCTAAAAAAATACGAAGACAATCAAAATTATAATAGACAAATTAAAATGGAATCCTAAAAGCATTAAATTACTTGCAGTGAAGTATTATATATATCTATAACATAGATACAGTTTTATGCCAACAATACAGGGTTATAATTTTTACTTTTAAATATCATATGTCTTTTAAAGAAATTTAGAGAAGAAAAGAAATGCATACATATGTATAGACATAAGTATGTGTAGTCTTTTGTATTTACCCACGGAAGAGGCTAAGATCCGATGGTTTGCACCAAACCAGAAAAGCGAAATCAAAGAGCTTCCTAGAGGAGGTGATAAAGTGAAGAAAGAATGATGATGTACTTGGTGAAGCTCCCATTAGTTTCGTATGAATGGGACAAATGTATTGAGTCAGGAGTGATGAGAGGTAAGACAAGAGAGGTGGACAGAAGCCAGAAAATGAAAGAACTTTGTGGGATTTTCCTTTCTCTTTCGTCTGGTAAGCTTTTCATCCAAGGTTTCCATGAAGAGTTTCCCTCGTGTTATATATAACTGGTGCAGTTGACCCAGTGCCTGGCATATGAGCAAATATTGATTGAATGAATAAATGAAATGAGTGTTCTGAATGAGGGTACTTCTCCCGTTCTGACTTTATACTCATCTCCTCACCCTGATGCTTTATAACTTTTTTCCTTTTTTCACAATCCCTTCTTCCCTATATCCTTAGTCAATGACCTGTAAGGTGTATAGTCTCAGCTTCTACGCCAGTGGGGAGAGGTCTCCCTATGTGGCAAGGCATGCATGCTCTTGGGAACAATGTATGGGGCTACCATTTTCTAGAGATCCTGTTGAGACTTGATAACTTTCTTTTGGGGATAAGGTTGATAATGGTTGGTACTCCTATTTTCCTATAAAGCAGCTAAGCTCGAATGCTCCTCCTGCCTGCCCCCAACTACACACACACACATACTTTATTAAACCAGCTTTCTTTAAACTTCAGAGTAGCTGATCTGGGAGGGAGAAAGAAAAAGAGAATCTGGGAAAACAGGAGTCAGAGAGAGAATAATTTTAAACGAAGTTATAAAACAATGTTTTCCCAAACCTTTCTCCTAGCATGGTTGACTACGACATACAAGTTCTACAAAACTCCTTCAAATCTTGGCCGGTACTTATCAGGCTGCAGTATTTTTCAGGAATGCTAATTGTGCAGCAGAAGGCCTTGTACTCTGCCAGGGTCTAGTTAATTATCAGTGACTAGCATTAAAAGTATTAATTTGATTTGAAAAGTCTCAAGTTAGTTTGGGATACGATTTCCTCCAACATTAAGAATATCTTGTTTGAATAGTTCCTGAATTTTTTAATTAATTAATTTATTTATCATTAAAATTTCATTTGTAAAGTCATTTTCTTTTTTTTTTTTTAAGATTTTATGTATTTATTTGAGAGAGAGAGAGCATGCAAGTGGGGAGAGGAGCAGAGGGTTAAAGGGAGAGAGAGGGAGGCAGAGGGAGAGAAATCTCAAGTAGACTTCACACTGAGCACAGAGCCCGACGCGGGGCTTGATCTCACAACCCTGAGATCAATACCTGAGCTGAAACCAAGAGTTGGATGCTTAACCAACTGAGCCACCCAGGTGCCCCCCCTAAAGTCATTTTATTTTCTAAGGTAAGATCTTGATTTTAGATTTTTCTCCTGTCTTTAGTCTCAAGAATCCTAAATAAGTAAATCCTATACAATAAAAAACCCAGTTTTGAAGACTGTTATAAAGTCTGGTTATAGAGTAATGTGGTCCAGGTCATTTAGAAATTGGGTATCTTCAACTGGGAATGCATGGCTCATTTTTACTTCTACCAGCTGTTATAGAGTAGCAAAACCAAAGAAACAGAAAAATGCTAAGGCAATTTCCTTTAAATTGTAGGGTTAAAAATAATTGAGGAAACTTACCCAAAAATCAGTTCCCTTAAATGTGGTTTATTGCAATTTTAATTTTTTATGGTTACATTTTAACTTTTATCTCATAAATTAAATATTAACAGTTATGCCTAAGCTGGAATATATTTTATCCACTTATGAAAATTCATTGACTAACACTAATTAAATTTGTTTAATCAAGCTTAACAATGCTGCATGCTGTTACCAGAAAGTGAGTACCATACACATTTCCCAAAGTGCTCAAGCTAGAACACCACAGACTCTTTCTATTGGGGTATCCAAGGGTACAGCCATCTGTTATTTACTCTAATTTTTAATAAAAGTTATTATTCATCTTTATTGCTAATCATTTATGTTGCAAAGAAAACACATTTTATGATTATTATTATCATTTTAACTCCACTATAGCCAAGGAGACACAAAGGAAAATGGTTTGCATTCAACAGTGCAACATTAATGTTTGCAAATGGTTTAGCTTCAGAGGCAGGAAGACATAGGTATTATGCAGGTAATACCTAATATCAAATTATACACAGTAGCATTTAATCACATTGCCCTAATACCTTCAGCACAATGAGCTTTTCCCCAGTGAAATAGGAAAATGTGATCACCCTTAATGCCCTGAAGGACAAGACAGGGGCTGTATCATTCTTTATCGTGTATTGCTTTTGTTTATAGCTAATCACATTTAGACTATTTTAACCCGGGCCCTAAAGATATACAATAAATCATACCTGATAGAGCAAGACTAAAACCTGTTGATGGGATTGCCTTCAAGCCGCACTGAGCACAGAGAAAAAAAAAAAAGCCCACGGATTGAGATAGGTGGGGTCCACTTCAGAATGAAGAGAGGTGAAGAAAGTTCTGTGAAGAGAAACTGTATGTTAGGGACACTTAGTGGGATATCGTGGTGCCTCCAACGATTCTCTCCAATACCTTGCTATGGGCAACTGACTCGAGGGTCACATTTTGAGATGGTACCCAGGAAGGTTCACAATGCCGGCAGAGAGGGATATGATATATGCAGGTCGAGTATTAAGGGGTCAGAAGGAAAGATAATAATAAAGCCTAACATTTACTGTTCACCATGTGTAAGACACTGGGTTAGGCACCTGATGTATGTCATGTTATCTTCCCATTGACCCTCTCAGGTAACCGCTTTCATACAAATGTTTTAGATAAAGGCACAGGCTAAGAGGAGTTATAACATCTCCACAGTCCCACGGAAGTGAGAGTCACAGCCTCAGGGTCTGAGGCTGTGTTCTCACTCACTTTGGTATTCAAGTGAGCTAACTAGGAGAATAAGTCATCAACCAATATTTTCCAAACTTACGGGAGGGAAGGGGCACGTTTCACAGAAGGTACTTAATGACTGCCCTTCTGGAAAGTACTAAAGTTAAGGTTGAGCTTGGTAATAAGAGTCCACAGCAGGTGTGATACAGAGATCATGGCAAAGTTAGGGAGTGACCTGGATTTCTGAAAAGGAACAAATGTTGAATAACTTCAGTATGTTTTGCCAAGGCCGTGGGACCAGGGACATCCAGTTTCAGGGGCAGCATTTATTCCGGAAGGAATGGGTGTCCCAAATGTTCATGGGAAGAAGTGGTTGGTTCAGGTGGTGCCTTTCTCTTGCTAGTGCTGGGGGTTAGCGGGGCTGATGCTCTAAATCTCCTGACGCCTGACATGTAAAGCATTCCCCAGAGGCACCCTAGCATGGAGAGCATGAGACAAGCCAGAGTGACACACAGTCCAGTAGCCCAGGCGCTCCAAAGGAAAAAAGTGTCGGGTGAACCACAGCCATTTCCTCAAGTTTCTTAGTGAATAGGAATCCTCTGGGCATTTTTTATAGGGATTCATCTATGCAGAGAATTTGGAACACGTGTCAGAATGTGTAATCCCACTCGATATCATCTGCAGCCATCTCATGAGAGACTTGAATTAAAGATACCTTCTGGGGATGCCTGGGTGGCTCAGATGGTTAAGCGTCTGCCTTCGGCTCAGGTGGTGATCTCCAGGTCCTGGGATCGAGCCCCATGTCTGGCTCCCTGCTCCCTCTGCCTCTCACCCTGCTTGTGTTCTGTCTCTCTGTCTCTCTCTCAAATGAATAAATTAAAAAAAAAAAAAAAGAATTATCTTCAAGATAGTTAAAAAAAAAAAAAGATACCTTCTAAACTTGTTCCGTATAGAAACTGAAACTGGAGAAATGTCTCTGACTGGTGGAGTCAGATTTTGATATCTCAAATGATAAAGGCCATATAAGTTGCTCTCATTTATACATGCTGTTTTAATGAATCTTATTTCTGTTGGAATATGCTCAAGCAATGACTGAGCAGAGTAAGGTTGGGGGAGGAAGATGGCGAGAGGAGGGACTGCCTCCCGTGCTTTTCCTTTAGCGTGTTGGCATTGGATAAGAGATACCAAAATGTGTATAACTGTTTCCCTGCCCTTGAGGAGCTGATAATTAGCTAGGTGATAGCAGGTGAATAGGTTGTAAAATAAAACAAGTGTAGCATAAAGATGTCAATTATTCCCAGAACTTACTGACAGAAACTTTTAGGTCTTGCTTTTCAAAAAATCACTTTCCTGGTGTTTGAGCTTTCTGGAAAACAGAGAGTTGCCAAGTAGGCCATTCTTAGCACAGCTGTGCCCATGTTTAGAAACATTCATTATTGTTTCCCTTGTTCTGCACTGAACCCAAAACAAATTAAACCTCTTAAGAAAAAGGGAGCCTCTGGGTTTTGGGTTTCCCTTTCAAAGGGTTGAGCATATAGGGGGATCTGGTGTTGGAGAGTATTCCCCACCCTCTGCCTTCCTCTAGTGGACCTGTTGGAAGCTTACTCTCTGCTATCCGTTTCGTTGAAGTCCTGGAATGGAGTTTGGGAAAACCCTTTCCTCCTTTCAGCTCAACAGAGCATGATGGCTGAGGGCTCTTGAGCTCAGAGCCAGCCTCTTTGTACTTGAATTCAGGCTCCATCATTTCTTACCTGTGTCATGCTGGGAAGTAAGCTCTCTGGGCTTCAGTGCATTGGACCACCAAATAAGAACATTTGTTTCTCCTCCTAGGCTTGCTGTAAGCACGAAATGAGATAATGTATACAAACCAACTAGCAAAAGTCATGTA
Organism: Leptonychotes weddellii; assembly: GCF_054177405.1. Classification (NCBI taxonomy): domain Eukaryota; kingdom Metazoa; phylum Chordata; class Mammalia; order Carnivora; family Phocidae; genus Leptonychotes; species Leptonychotes weddellii. The sequence goes on from NC_138369.1 coordinate 141,941,698, forward strand.
AATATTCCATAAAAATTATCTGCCAGAGTTTTCATTATGATTGCAAGATATATGGCTAATTAATATGAGAACTGATAAGCCAAAATGTACATAGACCTGAAGCTGCAATTCTGAGGATTTTCTAGGATTCTTCCTGGCATCTGCATAGTACCCTGTGGATCTAATCCCAGACAAGTTTTTTCCCCAATGAATTCAATATTAAATGATGCTGGTTTATAGGTGGGACATACTAATTTTCTCCTGTATTTACTTACACGGTTCATAGGACATTAATAGTAAAAAAAAGTCTTCTTGACTTTTCATGCACAGCAGATACAGACCAAACCCAGTTAAAATAAGAAAAAAGAGACTTCAATATTTTCTCTTTAAAAGGTAGCTGCTAGAATTTAAAAAGCTCGTTCTTACTAACTATGCATACCTAAAACCATAAGGACATGTGAAAATACAAACTTTTTTCCCACAATCCCAGCCCTCAGTTCTTTAAAAAAAAAAATTGTGCCCAGAGAATCAGCATTACCAGAAGGCAATATTTATAGAAGTGGCAAGTCAGCCAGCCCAGCTGTCATTAACACTTATCATATCATCTGAGCATAACTCTCCTTAGAGCACCTGGCAGTGAGGAGAATTATAATCACATAAATACAATGAACTATATATTTTAAAGTGTGTGTATGCCTGCATGTATTTGAGCCCTTTGATGTTGTTTGACACAAACTGTAGTTCAAAACTCCGACTTCTGAGGATCCATGCAACTAAGCTTGGTGTGGGTTAAAACTAAGTTACATAGGATGAGCAATCGTGCAAATGGCATTTTACCAGAGTCCACTTTGTATCAGATGGTGCCTTTTATCAGGTTATGGCTGAAGGCAGGATGGAAACCATTACAAACAGCGAGCTGTGGCCAAAGCAAGGACTGCCCAGCTTTGCCTCAATGTTGTGCTCTGGAAACTTCCAATCCAGCTTCCTCCCTGATTCCAGGAGGCCCCTGATGCTATTACCACAAAATTCACATCCGTGTTCTAGTTTATTCCTTTGTTCTTGCCTTTTCTAACCCTGTGATTGACATTATCTTGATCGCACTCCATTGGTGTTGGAGGCCTTTCACTCTTGATCTATTGGTATTTGCTCTTTTTACAACCATGGGCCCCTCTGAGTCGCCGACCAGAAATGTGCAAAGTCTCTGCTGACAGTAACTGCCAATATGGAGCCTGAGGCCTACATTTTTCTTGGTTTCCTACTCACCCACCTCCATTCGGATTGGTTCTGAGCTATATATACTTTTTAGTAGCTGCCCTGTCCTGAGAAGAAATAGGGATATAAAACTGGAGTAGCACAGAAGGATTATTTGAATAAGACTGGACAAGCTAATTCACATAAAATCCCTAACCCAGATCCAGGCACCCGGAAAGATTTTGGCCAAGAGGGCATAGTAGGTTTTAGAACAGTGTGTTTGGTTGTTTTCTGCTGTAATGGCATAGTAGGTTTGCAAAATGGCTCCTGACTTAGGTTTGGTCCAATGCAAAAACTATTGCTTAATTGTTGTTGGAGAACATTAAATCACACCACATAGTTCGCTTTCACTTCATTTTCCTGTGAAACCAGTTCTCATTTGTCCTTACAGACTTTCACATATTTGCTTTTCTCTCACTGAAGCCTAGCTGAAAAGAGTGGGATTTATTTGCCTCTTTTTGTGGACTGAATGTTTGTGTCCCCACCACCCCCAAATTCATATGTTGAAGTCCTAATCCCCAGTGTGATGGCATTGGGACTTGGGGCCTTTGAGGATGGAACCAAAGACGGCCATCTGCAAACCAGGAAGCCAGCCCTCACCAGACACTGGATCTGCCGGTATCTTCATCTTGGACCTTCCAGCTTCTAGAACCTTGAGAAATAAATGTTTGTTCTTCAAGCCACCCATGTTTCTGGTATTCTGTTATAGCAGACCAAAATGATTAAAATACCTATTTTGATTCTAAAGCATGTTTCTCAAATTTGAATATGCATATGATCACCTTGGGTCTTGTTAAAATGCAGATTCTGATTCAGCAGATCATGCGGGGGAGGCCTACATCTCTAACAAGCCCTCCTCCCCTATCTACAAGACACTGCTGATGTATGGATTGCACTTTGAGTAGCAAAGTTCTCGAAGATTCTAAACCATTCTGGTATATGGCAAGTGGGGCAAATGATATATACAATACCCCTGCTATGGAGGGAAATTGAACAAATAGGCAAATGTCTTTGAGCATTACTTTAGGAAGGAGGACTAGTAGGGTTCAAAGAGTACTTTGTTTTGAAAAAAGAGAGTGAATATTCTGTCTTCTTTCTTTGGAGTCAAGTTTTAAATACTTTTGAGAAATGGCTCTACAGTATGTTCTAACTTCAGATGAAGCCAGATGTCGTTTCTTTAAGCATCATTTTAGGATTTAGATGATGACCAGGATTAATACTGTTCATATTGACTTTGGGGAAAGAAACAGGATGAGCCCATTGACGTGAGCCCTTGCTGGTGCCACAGGATTAAATTATGTATACATTTCAGAAGTTCTAACTTATTAACTGAAATGGAGACTGGTAAACTGCTTTTTACAGGTAGTTCTGAACAGAAGAATAAGCAGGTTGTACATGGGCCCTGCAAAACAACTGAAGATGATTTCCGGCAGGTTCGTTATGGTGTAACATGCTTTGCCAAGCACTTCCTTCACTGACGCAAAGCACAAAGATTTCCAGAGAATGCTTAATTCTGTGCCTCTGGTCTCTTCCTACTTATCCCATCAAAAATATCTGTTTGCAGTCGCTGTATCCTGGAATATTAAGGTTTGAACCGACATCCACTTTTTGCTATTTATAAACCCACATTCAAATACAACGATTGTTAGTATTTTCTTCATATGAAGAATGAGATGTTTAAAAAAGGCCAGGCGTTTCTTTAAGTAAATTTGCTCTAGTCACCCTTGAAAATGGAGTCTGTCAGCCCCTCCAAATGTTTGAAATTTCCTCTCTGGGGATAGAGGTGTGGGGTAGAGGAGCTAATCCTTCCTGAGTTATCCTTCCTGAGCCCTGAAATACATTCGCTTGTCCCATTTGCCTCCTCTGCTTTCGCCATTCGACCCCTCTGTCTCTCCAGGGTCAGCAAACAGGCTGTCCAAATCTGCAGGTATTTGGAGAGCTGACAACCCAGACATGGAAATCCATGACAACCACTTAGCATAGGGACTGATTTTGGGCTTCTGCTGACCATAGCGAGTTTCCTTGTGTGATTCTGATGCAAATGCATGCTCTGTACATATAGAAAGAGACAGGAGTATGCTAAGAAATCTGCTAGTGATGCAGAAAAATGGAAAGAGATTAAGAGGCCAACTATATCATCCTTTTCCTTATCTCAAGATGAGGCGGGGATGCCTCTGTCAGGCAGAGGAGATCTCAGAGATGGATATATTTGTCTTTTGATCTCAGAGAACAAAACCCATGTTTCTGTTTTTTCCACAGCTTCTGGCATGATAAGGAGAAGAATCTATCTGTGTGTTGGGGCATGGGATGGGCCCTGTATAGTTGATGTCCTTTTATTTCTTGCCTTCCAATTGGGAACAGTAATTTCTTCTTGGTTTGTTAAATTATCACATAAAATAATGTATGTGAAAAATGGGCACTTAATATATTTATTGAAATGGTATATATTCCTCCTTAATGAGTAATTAAATTTCATATCATATTTACAGGGTGGGCCTTTACAATTGAGGAAAGGGAATAAAAGATTACAACCACTACTTTTCCCAAAGACGACCATGACTGTGATGGTCAGAGAAAATCCTATTATATCGTAATGCAAGAGGACACCATTTCTATTTACTTGGCTACTCTGCCCAGATCCTGCATTGACAATGATTTTTGCCTGAGTCTATTCCTGTGCACTAAAAAGTGTTCTGAGCTTTGAGATGAAATGCTCTGTCACTCAGCCCACTGGGAGGGCAGGTGAATTGGGGCAATTTGAGGAAAGGTGAGAAAAATTATTGTCTTTCCCTTCACAAAATGAGGGATAAGAACTTTTCACATGGGGATAATGGAAAACCTAAATTTAGTGGTCAAAAAGGCCAAATAGTGTTCTTGACTCAAATTTTCATTTATTATGTTTGTCCACTCATTCATCATTCCATTTCCAAAATGTACTTATTAAACAACACTGACACTTTTTGTGTCAGATATTGTGCTAGAAATATAGAGAAAAATGAGTCATAGGTGTTACTAACTAAATGAACTCACATTCTGGTAGGAGAGAAGACAGCCTTATTAAGAAATAATGATACATGGGGCACCTGGTTGGCTCAGTCGGTTAAGCATCTGCCTTCGGTTCAGGTCATGATCACAGGGTCCTGGGATCAAATCCCTCATTGGGCTCCTTGATCAGCGGGGAGTCTGCTTCTCCCTCTGCCTTTTACCCCTGCTCCTGATCTCTCTCTCTCTCTCAAATAAATAAATAAATCTTTGGGAAAAAAGAAATAATGATACATTACTGTATTATATGTATAGTATGTAGATGCAGCTATAAGGTATATAGTGGAAGAAAACAGAAAATGATTCTTTTCCTGCCTGTGGATTGGGGGATGGAAAGTGGTCAGTAAGAAGGTGACAGAGGCCATGATGCACACATATGTGGGTCTTGAAGAATGGGAAAGGATGTGAATTTAAAAACTTAAAATTATTTGTATCCTGTTAATCAGCAATTTTACTTCTTATATACTTAGGATAATTTCCTAAGGAAATAACCAGGCATATACATGTTATTACAACAATAGATAAAAACAAAAATGTAATTTTCAACAATAGAGCATTGAGTAAATAAATTATAGTGCATCCACACTGGGAAATTAATATAGCTGTTAAAAATCATGTTGTAGAAGATAGGAGAAAAAATGATCATTACACTGTTGAATGAAAAACAGTTACTTTTAAGTTTGTACATGTTATTTCCAAGTGTGTGTGTATTTGTGTATATATATATATAAACATACATATGTATGTATATAAACATGCATATGATGAGAAGAAACATATACTCCAGAATGCTAGCTCTCATTATCTTCATTTGTATTCTCAGATTTGTTGAGATATAATTGACATGTAGCATTGTATAAATTAATGTGCATAGTTTGTTGACTTGATACACTTACATGTTGTGAATTGTGAAATGATAGCCCTAGGAGCATTGGTTAATACCTCCATTACCTCACATAATTATCATTTCTTCTTTGTGGCGAGAATATTTAAGATTTACTCCCTTAGCAACTTTCAAGAAAACAATGCAGCATTGTGAACTCTACTCCCCATGCTGTAATCAGATTCCCAGAACTTATTCATCTTATTACTGGAAGTCTGTACCCTTTGACCAGCACCTCCCTATTCCCCCACCCTCAGCCCCTGGCAACTACCACTCTGCTCCGTTTCAAGGAGTTCGGCTTTTTTTAGATGTTGCATATAAATGAGATCATGCAGTATTTGTTTTTCTCCGTCTGACTTAGGTATTCAATAATCCTTTAAAAATCAATAAAATTTTTCATCACCCACCTTCCTCCAAGGGCAAAATTCCTTGAGGAATTTGATTGTGCTCTTTATTTTCTGTACAAGAATAATAACCTGATCTCTAGTAAGAATAAAAACACAGCAAGCTGCCCTTTCCAGATAGGGCAACTTCAAATTGTTATCAAAGGTATGGCGAGAGAAGTGGCGAAGGACACATAGGCCAGTCGTTTCTCTAAATTTTCTCTGCTCTTTCCTTGGATCCGGACAGCCTCCAGATCCAGGGGACAAAATGCTGTCCTCTTGGACCATTGCTTTCACCAAATCGGGCAGCAGTGTTCTCTTTTGGGTTCACTGAGTAAGGCTCCAAGAAAACATGAGACCTGTTACATTTCCTAAAGCAGTATTTTGAGAGGGTTGTGTCTCTCAAAAGCCTACATGAGAAATCTCTTTTCTAGAAAAAAAGTACTAGAAAAATGTGCTGCTTCCCTAGGGACAGCTTTCATTTCACCAATAAAAACTGTATAACTTCTCCATTTATTTATTTATTTATTTTTGCTTAGGCTAGTAAGAAGCTTAGGGCCAAATCTGTGGGTGTTTTGTTGTTGTTGTTATTTGTTTTTTGGGTTTTTTTTTTTTTTTTTGAGTAGCTGTTTACATCTCGTGGTGGAAGTCTGGGATTGTGAAGCATAGCAGCCTTCATCAATTCTTTCTGGATCTCTGGAGCACTGGCTGGGGAGCTAGGTAGCAGCACGCAAGCTTACAGGGAGGAGAACTGGGACTCGCTGCTTACTCTCCCAGTAGTAAGAATGGAAGGGAGGTGGTGTACCTGTGCATTTGCTAGTCATGATCTAGGTATTCTGTTTAGTTACCCTATCTTCACTTTCAACTCTATTTTCCCTTGGCTCCAGTGTTTACATTTCTTTTTTTAGCATCGTAATCCAAGTAACTTTCTATCAATTTCTCCAGGCAGTTGGGGCCATGAGGTATTTCAGGGTGAATGAATCAACTTTCCCCAAACTAGATAACATTTCAAACAAGAGCAAGTAGTCTTCCCATAAAATAATATTAAGAAGTTTAATTAATGAAAATACTCTAATGTAATACTCTTTATTATATTGGGAGAATAAACAAATACTCTAATATATATAATATATACTATAATCTATAAGTGGTGTATATTATATATGTATATTATTTGAAATATACCAAATGCAGAAGACATTAATTGTACCCAGGGGTCTTCAGTCTGTAAAATCTATTCAAATCATCCCTTCATAATCAGTAACTCTTAATTTCTTTTCCTGAATGGCATGGAGTTCTTTATCTTACCTCTTCCATCCCTCCCTCAAGTTCCCCAGGACTCATGAGTATGGGCTGACTTTTAAATTTTTTTTTTTTTGAGAGAGAGAGTGCAAGCGGGGGGTGGGGAGGGTGGCATAGAGGGGGAAAGAGAGAGAGAGAGGATCTAAAGCAGGCTCCACATCCAGCACAGAGTCCAGTGCAGGGCTCAATCTCACCACCCTGAGATCGTGACCTGAGCTGAAATCAAGAGTCGAACACTTAACCAACTGAGCAATCCAGGCACTATGGGCTGGCTTTTAGAGGAATTATTTCTCAGCTTTGTCTGGGTCAAACTAGTCTCCTCCCCACTGTGTATTTATGGCATGTCAGGCCCTGTTCTATGTGCCAGGAATTTAATAGTGAAGGCAGATGTCCATCGCCCCTGCTCTCTCAAGGCTTCCAACCCAGATCCTGCTTCTTTGAGCCAGATCTCTTGACATTTGTCTTCGGGAAGCCATGATGGTGAGTAGCTCTTCCTGTTGAACGGGGGATCATATGAGACAACCACTCTCCTTAATGGCCCTGTGTTGAGAGGGCATCGATTCTCACCTTTCTTGTCTCTCATCCTTCCGGCTGTCTGTTCTGACTTGGAGGAAGAATTGCTTCTTACATTCTGATCAATGACTAACATGTCTGCTCAAAGAACACTCCCGCTTCCTCCCCAGTTATACCCATGCATTTAATGCATTTGTAGTAAGCAGTTCCATTTTTTCTCTATAATGAGACAGTTGACAGATAATTGATATTCTAATGAAATCTTGGCATCAGAGGGGTATATGTTTTCTATTGATACATAACATAGGCCTATTAAATACATGGAGATTTGCAAGGCTCCCGAAAACTGATGATTTATTTAGCATAAACCTTCAGTGTTTAAATTGATTCTCTTCTCTTGTCTTTGCTTTTCCTTTTCCCCTCATCTTCTGTCTGTACTCTTTCTTTTTCTTTCCCCTTCAGTACTTTCTGACACTAAGCAATGTTCACATCAATGGATTAGATCTACATTTCCCTCAGCCACTGCCTGATTTGTCCTTAAAGAGAAACAAAGGTTGCCCTACATGATGATGATAACTCTTGCTTGAAATTTTATAGTCAGAGTTAATTAATGGTGTTGATAGCTAGAGGCATTTCTTCTCCTGTGGCAATTATGCTGAACTTGGTCAATGTGGCAACTGGTGGGATGAAGCCAGGAGGCTATAAAAGAAAACAACCCAAAAAACTGAACTCATCAAAATATTTTCAAGCATAAATTTAATAAAAAAGATACCTTAACTTCCTATACTCTCATTAAACTTTGATATGCTATTCTCTCAGGCTTGGGGATTTGCTCTATTCTAAATCTCTGCTGAAACAACTTCTGAAGTATGTTTGACTCAACTGGGGATTATTGTTCAAGAGGGGCATGTGGTCTATACTGTCTTTAGGAGAGTTGGCTCCTAAAACATCACTTTTTCCTTACTGACTGAAATGTGTAAGAAAATCACAACAAAACATGTAACTGCCTGTGAATTGCTGAGACCCTCCCAAGCCTGCCCACGTGAGTCCCATCTGCTGTGGGACATCAAACTCTGTCCGACTCCAAAAGAACCAGAAAGAGAGCTGACAAAAGAAATAGCAGATCGAAGCTCGGCTGGTTAGCATCCTTAGATGAAGTCCACATCACCTATTTAAAGTACCACCAGGAGACTCTCCAGACTGGCTCTAGGAAACTTTGCTAGAGTGCTTTAGGAAACTTCCCAGTTTATTACTGCTTCATACAAGCAAAGCCGGCCATGGGCAGGGGACAGCGGGGCATGTCCGGTGCACAGGGGGCTCTCTCTGTTACTAATTATCCAAGACCAGAGCAGCGGTTGGCTCACTCACTCAACTTCCTGCAGTCCAAAGTTCCACTCTGTTTCCTGTGACATTTGAAGGAAATGTCTGAGTTTTTCCCTTCCTCTCTCTTCGATTCCTTCACAGCTGGGAACATCAGTGAAGTTTTCAGCTGAAGGTGTAAGTTTCTCTTGTTGTAGGAGCAAAGTAAGATGCAACAGAGTGTGAGGTGACTCTAAGGTTAATGTGCCAGTTTTGGCAGCTATCAGTTCTCACTAACAGCTCTGGCTCAGTACATCCTCTACCCTGATTTTCCATAGCTGTCATAGCCACAAAGATGGAAAAGACCTTGAAAGACTACTTGGCTCAGGTTCATGCCTTCAGCAAAGTCATGGTCCCTCTCTGCCAGGTCCCCAGGAGCACTGTCTTGAGGAGCAGCCTCTGAAGGGTGGATTTTCAGTAGCAGCACAGTTGGCTGAATAACAATACAAAGGGAATCACATTTATCTTTGGAGCTTTTCACTTCCCTCCTCAGACCATTTTCCATCTTCTTATCCCTCCTTCCCCAATCCCTTAGTCCTTTGATGTCCTTTGAATGATCAGAGCAGGTCATTTGACTGTCTACCCAAGCTATCCCTCTCTTCTTTCTATCCCTGGGGCTCTAATTTTTGAATGTTGGTGTGCATCAGAATCACCTGGAGTGGTTATTAAAGAAATTCAGGATGAGGGTTACTTCTGTGGAAGATTTGGGGGGTGGGACCTATAAAAAAATCAATTGAAAATGGGAAAAAAAACCATGCACAGACACTTTGCTAAAGAGGATATATAAATACAAGTAAGCACATGAAAAGGTGTTCAACATCATTAGCCATTAGAGAAATGCAAATTAAAGTGACAGTGAGATAGTACTACATACTTACCAGAATGGCTAAAACAAAAAAAATAGTAACATTGAATGCTGGGAAGGATGTAGAGAAACTCAATCGCTCATACATTGTTGGTACAAGAGTTAAATACTATAGTCTCTCTAGAAAATAGTTTGGCAGTTTCCTTCCAAACTAAAAATGGGCCTGCCACAAGACCTAGCAATTATATTGTGGACATTTATCCTAGAGAAATGAAGATTTTCACATAGAAACTTGTATACAAATATCTCTAGCTTCTTTTCTCATAATATTCCACACTTGAAAGTACCCAAATGTCCTTCAACGGGTCAGTGGTTAAAAAAACTAGTATGTCCATATCATGGGATACGATTCAATAATAAAAAGGAACACATTATTCATACACACAATAACTTAGATGGTCCTCAAGAAAATTCTGCTGAGTGAAAAAGGCTACTTTCAAAAGAATAAATACTTCATGATTCCATTTATGTATTATTTGTGAAGTAGCATAATTACAAAAATGAAGAACAGACTTATGCTGCATAGTGGTTGAGAATTGGGGGAAGAAGGGATGGGCAGGTCTGTGAGGGAGTAACATGAGGGGTCTGGTGATGCTACATTTGAATATCTTGATTTAGATGGTGGTTTTGTAAGGCAACATGTTTGATAAAATTGTATAGAGTTATATACACACATAAACACAAATACACATAAAATGCACGTGCCACTGGTAAAAATGAATAAGCTCTATAGATTATATCAATGTCAATTTTTTGGGTTAGGTATTGAGCTATAGTTGTATAAGGTATTAATATTGGGGTAGGCTGGAGAGGGGTGTATAGCATTGCTCTGTACATTTCTTTGCAAACACTTATGAATCTAGAAATATTTTTTTAAAGCAAAAAAAAAAAAGAATTTTAAGCCCAGTCCAAACGCAAGGGAAGGGTTTTTAGAAGGGTGAGAAAATCAAGAGTTGGAACTGATGAGAGGGTCATCTTTGAATGCTAATTACCAGACATCTCCAGCAAGTCATCTAAGATCATACAATAGCCACTTGGCCTGCAGACTTGTGAGTTAGATAAATGCTTACACTGAATGCTGCTGAGACTTAGTGATTGTTATACAGCATTAATATGGTCATGATATAGGTAGGATCTGTTTTTATTTTAGTTTTGTGTCCAATTAAATTAAACACTCAAAGAAGACAAAGGCGACAACTTATGTTTATCTGTATTTGCCATGATTTTTGACAGTGTGGTCAGAAAATAGTGATCCTCAAGAAATATGGATTGCTTTCTGAATATTGATAATTACCAAGTTCAAGATAATTTTGATAAAAATATTCCCCAATCCTTTATCTCCTATGACATCAGTATGTTGGAAATTTTTAATCATGAGAAAGCAATGGATCTTGCTCTTGAGGCTTTGGAACATTTCATGTTCGAGATATGTTAATAATATGATAAATTTGTTCTGGAACTAATGCCATCGTCTTTTCTGATGAATTGGTATGCTCTGTGAACATTTTTCAAAAAATGCAAATATATAAACCATCATGTTTCCATTTCTCTCTTGGCAGTCATGACACTCAGAGCCAAATTTAATGTTCAGTAATATCAAATTTCATATTATTTTTATCCAAAAACCTCGCTTCCCACTTATGCTCTATATTTTTAGTCAGTCAACAATTTCATTGGTAACTTAATAATTTAAAGTTTTCATGAGTCAATTACAAGAATGTTAGAACATACAATGCTTCGTTTCCTGTTAAATTTTTCTGCAAAGTTCCTCATTTTAGGTAAATTTGATTGAAGTACAACATATATACAAAAAGTGTACAGATCATAAGTATACATCTTAATATACACAAAAAGAGCATATCAATTCAATGCTACTCTCCTCAGGAAATAGCATTGCTATCCTAGCAGAAATTCCTTTCTGTCCTCCCTACTTTCCAAAAGAAACTCCTCAAAAGTTCTCCCTAATTCTTCTCACAGTTAGGCTAGCATGTTTTTGAACTTTCTATAAATAGACTCATACAATATGTACTTTTTTTACTGATTTTATTTTACTTTTTTAAAGATTTTATTTATTTATTTGAGAGAGAGTGAGAGAGCGTGCGAGTGAGAAGCAGAAGGAGAAGCAGGCTCTCTGCCGAGCAGGGAGCCTGACGTGGGGCTCAATCCCAGGACCCCAGGATCATGACCTGAGCCGAAGGCAGATGCTCAACTGACTGAGCCACCCAGGCGCCCCTTAACTGTCTTATTTTAATCAAACTCTGTGTGTGAGATTCATCTGAGTGGTTGTGCACAGCAGCATTTCATTTATTTTCATTATTGTATAGAATTCCTGAAGTAGATATGCTACCGTTTTGTATTATTCTACTTTTGATGGACGTTTGTAACATTGCACAGTTTAGTGTTACTATGAATAGCAGTAACAGGAGCATTAACGGACATGCCTTTGGTAAATTGGATATAGCACAGGGGGTCTCTAGAAGTTATGTAAACTGTAAATTGGATATAGCAGAGGGGGTCTCTAGAAGTTATGCGAATTGCCATGGGATGGATACCCAGGAGTGCAATGCCAAGGTCAAAGAGCATGTCTAGGTTCAGCATTCTTAGTTATTACCAAGCAGTTTTCCTAATTTACACTCCTAGCAGCAGGATGTATGTTCACCACAGTCTACCACATTCTGGCTGACCCTTGGCATTATGAGTCTATTTAATTTTGGTCATTCTTGTTGGTGTGAAGTGGGATCTCACTGGGTTATAACTGGTATTTTCCAGATGAAGCTGAAAAACTTTCATACACCTAGTGGCCATGTGGGTACTTTCTTTGGTGGAGTGCCTCTATGGACACTGTTGGGGTGCTCTGCCCAGAAGCCCTTGGTCCTGGTCTATGCATTTCTCCCCCAGCTTTTGGGCACAGTTGCTTCTAATGGTCGTACCTGAAACTGATTCTCTTCAGGGGAGCATCTTTGGGCTCCTGGAGTTTGCTTATTCAGTGCGCTGGTTTAGATTTTTCTTTAACATCTTTAGCAGATTTTAGAACCTAGGTTATGCTTGACTAATAAAAAGAGTTAGGAAGTGCTTCCACTTTTTCAAACTCTGGAAGAGTTTGTGTAAGGTTGTTTCTAGTTTATGAAAAGGCATACTGAAAGAGTACTTTCTTTTCACCTTGAATTACAATTTTTCCTACTTCCACATACTACCAATGATCATAATTCTGAAATTGGGGTCTCTGTCTCAAAGGGGGTCTCTAGAAGTTATGCAAAGCCACAGTATGAACACATCATATGCTCCAGGACATCCATTTACATAAAGACATAAATTTACTTGTATTACTTATATTATTGAATAGGAAACAAAATTTGTGCACATTTTTAAGATAAAACTTGCTATCACTTCTGACTACATCTCTAGTCCTCTCTGGATTGTTGCCTACTCTATCTTTTACATTAAGGGGACTTTGGGGTGGGACTTTGGGGTAGGAATTTGGAAGAACAATGAAATAATGTGTCTTTCATATTGACAGGAGGGTGTCATGATACAGCAGAAAAAAATGTGTCTTTTCTAATCAAAAGAGATGTGGGTTCAAATCTCAAGTCTGTCCCTTTCTGGCTCTATTACCTTAAGCCAATCCTTTATTTGTTTTAAGTTTCAATAACTGTAAATTGGATATAGCACAGGGTGATTATATTGCAATACAAATACAGTGACGAGATATAAAAGTTACTTCCTATTATTTTACTAAAGCTTTGCAAAAAACAGTGGACATCTACGTGTGGAGCCTGTGCCAAGGATGAAAATGCTACTTAGGGAAGGGAGACCAGAAGAAATAGAACTGGATCCTCTGGTTGGGATGGAAGTCACTGGGACAAGTGTAGGGATCTGGGTAAAAGCGAGTCATGAACTCTGGGTTCAAGGCTTCTCATAGTTGCTGAGCACTCTCTTATACATGTATTGACCTGTCAGGCCTCAACTTTTGGTGTAGGCGAAGGAATGTTCCAGGGCACATTAATTCATATCATCTTTGAACCTCAGCCAATGAATGAAGGACATGTTCATTCACAGTAGGAAAACCAAGTCTTTATATCATGTTGCGATTTGTTTAGTATTTTCAAATATTCCATAACTGACAAGATCATCTGAATCTCTACTGGGTATGTGACTATACTGTGCTAGATACTGAGGGAAGGTCTTCTTCCCAGGGAAATCTACAGTCTCCTTAAGGAAACAAGATTATATTTGGAAACAAGATTATCCTGTAAGCAGGTGCTTAGTTAGTGAATGAACACGTCCTTCATTCATTGGCCAATAATTTATTCAAAGGAAATGTGCAGCCTTTATAATAGATCTATCTGGAATATTATTATTTTTTCTTTTTTTAAAAGATTTTATTTATTTATTTGAGAGAAAGATAATGGACACAAGCAGGGGAGGGGCAGAAGGAGAAGGAGAAGTAGACTCCCCGCCGAGCAGGGAGCCTGATTCGGGGCTAAATCCCAGGACTCCAGGAGCATGACCTGAGTCGAAGGCAGACGCTTAACCGACTGAGCCTCCCAGGTGCCCCTTATCATTTTTTCTTTATTGGTGTGAATGAACAGTGTCTCTCAAGTTTAGGAACTTGTCTGCATGTTGCCCTCTCTACCCCACCAAATACATCGATACCCTTGCAGGGAGCTTCTGCTTGTTGCAGATGCACAAGAAGACCTTGTCACCAAATCTGAGCTAGAAGTAAGTCATCTGGTAGCTGTTGTAGTAGATTTTTTCTTTTATTTTTTTAATGAAAATATCCTGAGAAAGTTTCTGTTTTGATCCTTATGAACAAAGTGTTTGATCTGGTCTCTCATCATTAGCAGAAAGTAATTATTGTGAAACGTTCTTGCATCTCATTTAAGCAGGGCTGGCCAATGGGTAGGCCTGTTTCTTACGACAAAGTATTTCCTTTTCTGGCTGCCACAATTTCCAAAATTCTGAAAGTCCTTGGGGTAATGATGTGTGTTTTGAAAGGTTGCCTGTTCTACTTCAGTGAAGTTATCTGAATGAGGAAAATATCAATGTATTCACATCTTGTATATTAATTTATCAATTTGAGTTGATTTTGGAAACCAGGGGTTTAGTTTGCTTGAGGATTAGGACAATGATCCAATAAGTTTTATTTGGAGTTTCAGAATCAGGAAAGGCCAAAATCAAGGACCCTGGGATCTGGGCATTTTGAGACAGAAAGGAAAACATACCTAAAAGGTATATAAGCATAGAAGCTTAACCGTTCATCTCCTTGACCATTTTCCCTCAGGTTTAAAAATATCTTTAGTACCCACATTTATCTAAGAGTGTTTAAATCCAGAACTCAGAGGAGGAGGTCTGCACATTGCTGTAGCAGGAATCACCAGTGAAAACGTCCATAGGCAGCAGGCACGGGGCGTGAAAGTATGGATTGGATTTGGTGAGGCCAGTGGTGAACTGGAGACTATAGACCCAATAAAATATTTCTCCAAAGACCAAATTTGACTGGTGAACCAACCAGTTCCCACTGCCTGTTTTCAATAATTATTACTTCACTTGGATGGATACAGTTAGAATAGCAACAGATTTTTTTTTTTCTTTTTCCTGAGCTGAAGGAAACTTCACCGGGCATCCTACTATTTAAAAGCCAATATTCAAAAAATTGGAGGCTGGATTAGGAAGCAGTAAATGGCTTCTTTTGTTGGTTTACTGCTTAAGCCAACTTAAGGCACTTTTATTAAGATCCTTCCACAAAGCCAGATATCTCAAACATGGTTTTAATCAGACCACAAGATAAGAGAGTAAGATGCTATAATAAAGAAGAGATAATATGGTTTTAAGAACCAGTGCGTTTGGAAGTATTAGGTGTACCTAGACTTTTTAAGAAGGCTACTTGACACTGTCTGATATTTCATGTTCCATGAGGCTGCATTTGAATCAGGTGTGGAAATGCCTTTGCTTTGCTTTCTTGGAGGCATATCCAACCTTGTCAGTCTCTTTTTCTTTTTTTCCTTCAAGCAGTCTACAGCAGATACATGGACATCTGAGCTATAAATGTTTAGTAGCATAATCCAAAGCCTAGCAGAGATTTTCAAAGGGAAAACTGTTTTACTGTAAATACTTTGCTCAGGGATTCTTCATGCATTTCCCCACTATGCCCCCAAACCGCAATCCATTTGTCCCCAGAACAGAGAGACAATGGCGTGAAATCTCTTTTAATTCCACTGCATTCTCCCTTTCTTTTTTTCTTTTTATCAAAGAGTAGTTTTTCCAAGATCTTATTTTAATGTCACTGCTAAATCAGTTGCAAACTGTCCACAAATCTTTTCTTGCAGTGGAAGTTTGCATGGGCATTGCAGTGGTTAATATTGCCAATAAAGAGCCACTTAAGGATGTTTTTGAAAGAGTAATCATTGTGATTCCCTTGTGTTTATTTGTTGTTTCTGATGTTTCAAGTTCTTATGTATAAATATGGAAGACTTCACCACAATATTTTTATTGATGTGGTAACATCATACTTTAGTAAGTAAAGCTACAAGCGTGAGCTGTGTTGTTGAATTAAACCACCAGTTTAAGAGCATCATGAACTAGGAGTCAATGCAAAATGCCTGGATTGAATTTTTGACCTTGTGTTTTAATTTTCCTATATATGAATTTCCCCCTCCAAGTTTCACTTTTGGTTCCAACCATTAGTAAATTCCAAGAAGTGTTTCTTCAAAACTGAAGACATCCAAACAACAAATAATCTGATTTTTTTTTCCTACCAAGCTGGGAAGATGGAATTTTTTCATGTATTTGTGGTGCTATTTTATATGGAAGGCTGTGGTACCATTTGGTGCAGTAATTTTCCATGAAATCTCGTGGCTCTGCCAAATATGAAAGTGTGGTGGCATTAAATATCTTTAGATCCTAAGTTAACTTAGTATTGAGACTTAAGAATTCTGGCACTTCAAAACCCCAGATGGGCTACAGAGTCTCAAAAAGTTTAACATTTTCTGACCTTCTGTGGTTGAAAGAGAATTGGACTGGAAGCCAAAATACGTGGGTTCTAGTCTTGGCTCTGTTACTAACCAGCTGTGTAATTTTGGACAAGTTAATTTCCTTCTGTGATCCAGGCTCTATCCCATTATAAAATGAAGCAGTTAGGTTACATGATTTCATAGGTCCCTACCCATCTAACACTATGTTATGCAGGTGATCTCTGGGGTCAAAGAGTAGATATATCACTTGCTAGCCAAATCTGCGAGGGTAAATGAATTTCTCTGCTCCTCAGTTTTATTAATGGTATAAGATAAGGAGTAAATGAGCTGTATATACAGCTTACTACATAGTGTTCAATAAAGGGTAGATAGTATTATTGTGGGTCTGGGTCTAGCAAATTGAACACTGAATTTGAATCAAATCACTTGTGTTTGAGGCCTGCATTCTCCATTGAGCATATGACCTTATCAGAAGTCACTTAAGTTTTAGAGAAATAACTATACTCTTCCAACCTCTTCCACTTAAAATTAAGATAAATTAATAGCAAACCAAAAGAAATCTGAATCTTTAAGAATCCCTGTGCTATATAAAGAAATAGTGATAGCACTATCTTTATGTTTTTAAACACATTTCTTTGTCAGTGTTTTAGCATAGTGGAATCATGTTTCATTGCAGAGAGGCTTTGTGGGGGTAGTTGGAAGCACAAATTGATCTGTAGATCTTGAAAGTTTTATACTAAATGCAATGGCACATCTAACTTCAAACTAAAATTAGCTCTGTCTTTATTAAAAATCAGAAATCTATGAAGTTTTTTCTTTTCTTTTTTTTTTTTTTAAGATTTTATTTATTTATTTGAGAGAGAGAGAATGAGAGACAGAGCAGGAGAGGGAGGAGGGTCAGAGGGAGAAGCAGACTCCCTGCCGAGCAGGGAGCCCGATGCGGGACTCAATCCCGGGACTCCAGGATCATGACCTGAGCCGAAGGCAGACGCTTAACCATCTGAGCCACCCAGGCGCCCTATGAAGTTTTTTCTAATGAAACAACCCAAGCATGCACTTAATGTAAATGTTATAGACATTACCTAGAACTCTCAGGAAGTGGTCTTGGGTGCTCAGTTTCTACTTCAATGGTAATGGTTTAGGTGAATTTCTGTTGAATGTACAGAGTAAATAGCCAAGGGTTTACTGAAAACATCTAGTTATGTCATCACGTAAATAAAAACAATATGGAAAATTTTATACTGTAAAATTATAGTCCCCTACTCTGTCCTCTGGTCTCAGTTCCATGCCCCTGAAGCAATTACCTCCTACCATTTCTCTACTTAGTTCATCTGGCGGTTGCCTCTGTAACTCTATTAACCATGCTGCCAAAACTACTGCTCAATATACTAACTTTAGAAATTATTTTTAGATGTCCTTCCTATTATGTGAAATATAAATGTTCTCATTTACCCATCTCTGGCTCCAACTTATTGCTAAATGTATATTTTACGATTCTCCGTTCCTTCACTTCAACTTCTATCCACATCATTTAAATATTTATTTCTGATTACATCAATCATACAGAATACTTTGATCTTCACCCTGGAATGTGAGGGCATAGTTCCTTTGCCTATTCTCAACACTTTTACCTAGAAACTTACAATGACCTACTCACAGTCAAGCTTGATGACTCCTGCAATTTGTCTCTTGATTGACCTTAAACCTTTAAAAAGGAAAAGTGTGCTTATATCAAAATGCAAAGTAAAAATTGTTCACTATATACCCAAGTCATTTACAAGGATTGCATATCTTTTTCTACAGTTCCAGTGTCACAACCTCTGTGACTCACAAAATATACTGGTCTTGGTATCAATTTCAAGTTTTTTTGGGGGAGGGTATATATTTCACCAATCACCCACTCATGCTGCTGTGTTACAGTTTTCTTTTTATTTGGACCATGCCTTTCTTGTAGAGTTATATTTCTTTTCCTGGAGTTCTGATTGCTTTATTTTAGTCCTTTTCAGTCTTTGCACTTGTAGGATTTTTCAAAGTATTTGGGATGAATATTAAAAGACTGCTATTCTCTTGGTCAGAGGCATGGTGACTATCTTTCACATCATTATGTTTCTATGGCAGTATGATGAACTGGCATCTTAATGCTCTGTTAACTAGATGGCTGAGTAAGGCCAGGGGGCCAGGACCAAAAATAGGAAACAAGAGCAGTACTTGAATCTTGGGCTCCCTTTGCATCTTGTTGCCAAGACAACTGAATACTGCTTTACTTGCTATGGCATCACCAACTCTGAGCCACTTACTTCTGAGAGGTCAGAGGTGAAAATAAATCCCAGGAGATGTCATTGTGAAAACTTTGGTGCTAAAGCTATGAGGACAATAACAAGATGCTTAGAAGGCTTGTTGTTAGTTCATAATATAGGCATAATGGTATTTTTGTCTCTTAGGAATTCTGAACTCTAAGTACCTTGGCCACAACTGTGGGCACATATTTATCTCTGATCTCTGAGTTCTTTGGTTCATCTTGAATCTTTCTAGAATGCCTAATCAAATGATCTCTGAGAAGAATGTGGTGATGGATTAGATGAAGATTACAGCTGGCTGAGGCATAATTGCCACCTGAATGCAAGGGACATTTAAACCTATTAAAGTTGCCAGGTGGTATGTGGTTCAGACTGATATGTAGTGGTAGTAGGTGGGTGGGTTGTGAATGGGCTTCAGTATATTCTAAAACTTTTACACCTGAGTCAGGATCTTATTCAAATGACCACAGATTAAAAGATTTCATAGGGTTTTTTTGCTCAAATACTCCCAGTTTTTTCAATGGAGGTGTGAACAGGTGAGTTCAGACACTCCTATGCACTTTCTGAGGGAGAGTTCTTGTCTGACAGTGTCTTTTCCACTGGATGGGAGGCTTTGGAGGGAACATACATGGAGTAGTGTGAGAGAAAGGCAAAGCACACCTAACAGTCAAATGCACTGAACTACAAGGCTGACATTGTAAGCATGACTGATATCAGAGCCAGATCATGTTAACATCCAATCCCTGCACATAGTCCCCTTTGCCAGACTTTTAAATATAGGATGTTAAACAGTTTCAATGGAATTCTATCAAGCTAAGAGAGAAGATCAATAACTACTCAAGTCCCTGGAAGTAAAATGACTCTCAATCTATGCAGATTATGCGGATTACTAGAAGGAAATGTAAACATGGGTCCTGATCTCACCTAGATCAGGATAGAAAGTTTTCAAGTTGGACTTTGCAATGGCCATGACCTTGTTATTGTCAATTCCACTGTTCACCCACACATGGCTCAATTCCATGTAAAAATGTGTCCTACTTAAAAAAAAAAAAAAGTTAAGTGGAATGAAGTTAGGCAGTCAAATGCCCTAGAGTCTGTTAGCATAGAAGCAATAGGACAGACTAGAATTTTCATATGAAGGTGAAATAAATTAACAATGTTTTCTGGGCAATAGGTAATATTATTCATTCTGATTTAGCCTAGAGGATTCAAAAAGTCTTTTTTTTTTTTTTTTTGCATATTTGAAGCACTTCCTTGTGGAAAAGGGACTTGATTTATTATATGTAGCTTTAGGGAGCTAAAGTCAGACCAATGGGTAGCTGTTAGAAATCTCAGAGGCAAACTATTGTCCCATTTTTAGCAAATGTACAAGATCAAGGACAGCTTTGTATGCAATAATTTACTTTCTGGTTTTACCTTATTTTCTCTTTCATTTTCTCTAATTTTTTTCACTTGTTTAATTTTTCATCTTTCATTATTTTCTCCTATTTAATTGTGTACATTTTCTTAAGTAATGAGAGATCATGAAATAAACAAACACATAAATAGCCAGTGAATGAAACCTGCAGCATAGCAGATTTTCTCTCAGTATTAGGGGAAAGAAAAACACAACAGAACATAGTAGTTGTGTGGCAGATGCTGTTAGTTGCCACACAATATACCCATGACCACGATGAGACAGGTACTGGGATTATACCCTTTGGGATTATTCAAAGATTTAGCAATCTCTTTTATGCTGATGCGAAGTTTTAAAGAATGTCCTATTCTCTAGAAATTCTTGGTATAATGAGAAGGAAGAAAAATCTTTTGGAGTATAAAAAGAAAGGAAAAAAGATATACCATCAAGATTCCTTCTTGGACATATCATTACTAATTTGTGTCGCTTCTGCTAAAAATGAAAGGATAAGACTGACTTTTTCAGTTGCTTCTAAACTGCCTGGATAACAATCACAAATGATTATGCTTAGAATTTTGAAGACAGCTGTTTTATAGAGAACGTGTTTTGCATCAGCTCATTTCTGTTGCAGGCAGAAAATTGAGGCAGAAAAATTTGAAGGACTTGACCACAGTGATAGCCAGTCTGTAACCAAGACGGGAAATAGATTTTCAGCTTCCTGTCATTCGGGGTAATTTGCCATTCACCAGACAAGGTGTGGCCAAGTTCTAGCTGGATGCATATCTAAAGTGATAATTTTGATCAGCATTTTATAAAACAAGGCAAATTCAAGTACTGTCTACAATCGCTACTAATGGAAGATATGTAATCTCATTTCAAACTGGCATTCAGTGGACACACAGTCCACAAATAGCCACAAGATTTGGTTTAAAAATAAATCAAGTCCAAGCCCTACCGTTGATTTAATCTCTTTATAATCCTGACATAATTATAGTATTTTTCTGATACTCCTTTTGCAGATACAGAACTTTTGCAGGTATAGAACTATCTGTCATCCCATCAGGTTTTCCTTTTTCTCCATTAGTTTTGAGTTAATAACCAGTATAAGAAGCTCATGGCCCCAATTTATTGAGAGAAAATTCAGTGAAAAGCAGCTGCTGCTATCTGAGGGAGGGATGCGCTGCACAGGACAGAGACCAACCATGGGTATGGGTACTTGC
Source organism: Leptonychotes weddellii (assembly GCF_054177405.1). Lineage (NCBI taxonomy): Eukaryota > Metazoa > Chordata > Mammalia > Carnivora > Phocidae > Leptonychotes > Leptonychotes weddellii. The sequence continues at coordinate 141,963,159 of NC_138369.1, forward strand.
ATCCATGTGGCTTGGAGAGGAATCAGGGGGATGCTGTAGGAGAATCTGGGTCAAGATATAAAGGATCAAGCAACGGAGGGGTGCCTGGCTGGCTCAGTCAGTAAAGAACGCTACTCTTGATCTCAGAGTTGTGAGTTCAAGTCCCATGTTGGGTGTAGAGCTTACATAAAAAAAATAAAATAAAATAAAGGATCAAGCAATAGAAAAGAAAAAAAAAAGGAAGAATGGAGAGAATGAAGTTTGAGAGAGTTTTTTTTTTTTTTTTTTAGATTTTATTTATTTGCGAGACAGAGAATGAGAGGGAGGAGGATCAGAGGGAGAAGCAGACTCCCTGCCGATCAGGGAGCCCGATGTGGGACTCGATCCCGGGACTCCAGGACCATGACCTGAGCCGAAGGCAGTGGCCCAACCAACTGAGCCACCCAGGCGCCCATTTTGAGAGAGTTTAAACAATTGGATATAAAGAAAATTTTTTTGAAAATTTGAATATTCCATCACTTCCCCCAAATAGAATTATAAGAATTTAATTACAATTTAAAATGCATTTATATTATCATTTTATAGTTAGAAAATAGGTAGTGCTTAAGAATAATGAGACAAATTTTTAAACTATCCGCTTTCCTCAAAATTTCATATGTTGTGAGGAACAACCTCTCAACACAAATTATGACTACTCAATTTTTTATTTAGTTTTAGTTTTCTTTTTCAGTTTTTCAGTTTTGTTTAGTTTTATTCTTTTAAGAGCTGTTTTAGGTTTACAATAAAATTGAGAGGCAGGTGCAGATATTTCCCACCTCCTATCTTCCCTCAAACATGTATCACCTCTTCCATTATCATCATCCCCCACCAGAATGGGACATTTTTACCAAGGATGAACCTACCCTGACACATCATAATCACCTAAAGTCTGTTGCTAACCTTAAGGTTCACTCTTAGTGTGTAGATTCTATGGATTTGGACAAATGTGTAATGACATATAATCCATCATTATAGTCTCGGAATATTTTCACTGCCTGAGAAATTCTCTGCCTTGCCTATTTATCTCTCCTCCCACTTCTATCCTTGGCAGCCACTGATCTTTTTACTGTTCCCATAGTTTTGCTTTTTCCAGAATGTCGTATGGTTGGAAGCATGCAGTATGTAGCCTTTTAAGATTGGCTTCTTTCACTTGGTGCATTTAAGGGTCCTCCACATCTTTTCATGGCTTGATAGTTCATTTCTTTTTAGAGCTGAATAGTAATGCATTGTTTGAATATACCACTGTTTATCCATTCACCCACTGAAGGGCATCTTGGTTGCTTCCAAGTTTTGGTAGCTATGAATAAAGCTCTATAAATATCTATGTGCAGGTTTTTTTGTGAACATAAGTTTTCAACTCCTTTGGGTAAATACCGAGGAGCACGATTGATGGATCATATGATAAAATTATGTTTAGTTGTATAAAAAAACCACTAAACTGTCTTCCAGAGTGGCTGTATTATTTTGTTCCTACCAGCAATGAATAAGAGTTTCTATTTCTATTGCTCCACATCCTTGACAGCATTTGGTGTTGTCAGTGTTCTGGATTTTGGCCATTCTAATAAGTATATAGTGGTATCTTATTGTTATTTTAATTTGTATTTCCCTGATTACATATTTTCATGGGAGCATCTTATATATATTTTTTGTCATCCTTATATGTTCTTGGTGATGTGTCTGTTAAGATCTTTGGCCTATTTTTTAATCGGGTTGTTTGTTTTCTTATTGTTGAGTTTTAAGAGTTCTTTGTGTATTTTGGGTAACAGTCCTTTATTAAATGTGTCTTTTGCAAATATTTTCTCCCAGTCTGTGGCTTGTCTTCTCATTCTCTTGATATTGCCTTTTACAGGGCAGAGGTTTTTAATTTAATGAAGTCCAATTTATCATTTCTTTCGTAGATCATGTGTTTAGTGTTATACCTAAAAAGTCATCACCACACAGAAGGTCAGCTGTATTTTCTCTTATATTATCTTCTAGGAGTTTAATAATTTTGCATTTTAAATCTAGGTCTGTGATACATTTTAAGTTAATTTTTTTGTAAAGGGTATAAGGTCTATGTTTACATTCATCTATTTGCTCAGTTATCCTCCTGCTGAAGAGACTCTCTTTGCTCCATTGTATTGCCTTTTCTCCTTTGTCACAGATCAGTTGACTGTATTTATGTGTGTCTATTTCTGGATTCACTATTCTGTTCCACTGATCAACTCATCTATTATGTTTTCTAATACCTCACTATCTTGATTACTGGGGCTTTATTGTAAGCCTTGAAGTTGAGCAGTGTCAGTCCCCCAACTTTGTTCTCCTTCCATATTGTTTTGGCTATTCTGGGTCTTTTGCTTCTCCTTATAAACTTCAGAAGCAGTTTGTTTATATCCATAAAATAACCTGCTGGGATTTTGAGTCAGCCTATATTGAGTCTATAGATCAAATTGGAAAGAACTGACATCTTGACAATATTGAGTCTTCAATGTCCATGAACATGGAATGTTTCTCTATTTATTTGTTCTTTGATTTCTTTCATCAGAGTTTCATGGTTTTCCTCATACAGATCTTGTATTTATTTTGTTATATTTATACCTAAGTATTTCATTTTGGGGGGTGCTAACATAAATGGTATTGTGTTTTTAATTTTAATTGCACTTGTTCATTGTTGGGATATAGGAAAACCACTGATTTGTACACTAACTTTGTATCCTAAAACCTTGCTATAATCACTTATTAGTTCCAGGAGTTTTTTGGTCAATTCTTTTGAACTTTCTACATAGACAATCTTGTCATATATGAACAAAGATAGTTTTATGTTCCATCCCAATCTGTATACTTTTTTTTTCTTGCCTTAATGTATTAGCAAGAATTTCCAGCACGATGTTGCAAAGGAGTGGTAAGAGGAGACATCCTTGCCTTGTTCCTGATCTTGGTGAGAAAGCTTTGAGTTTCTTACCATTACATATAATGTTAGCTGCAAGGTTTTTGTAGATAGTCTATATCATGTTGAGAAAGTTCTCTATTCATAGTTTACTGAGAGTTTTTATCATGAATGCTTACTAGATTTCGTCAAGTAGTTTTTCTGTATTTATTTATATCATCGTGTGACCTTTCTTTCTTTCTTTCTTTTGGTCTATTGATGTAATGGGTTACATTGTTTTTTTTCAAAAGTTTAATCAGCCTTGCATACCTGAGATAAATCCTACTTGGCTGTGGTGTATTATTAGATTTGATTTGCTAATATTTTGTTGAGGATTTTTTCCATGTATGTTCATGAAAGATATTGGTTGGTAGTTTTTTTCTATTCTCGTTTACTATTTCATAGTAAACTATGACTAGAGGAGAACTTTCTCAACTTGATATAGACTATCTTTGTCTGGTGTTGGTATTAGGGCAAGGCTAGCATCATAGAAAGAGTTAGGCTTCCATCCTCTGAAAAAGATTGTAGAAAGTTGGTGTAATTTCTTCCTTAAAGGTACACAGTTTTTAAAAATGTATTAACCCCCCCATACTTATTTGATCATGAAAATCATCAGAAGCATGTGTTAAAAATTTAGTTTTCCAAAATGTAGTCAGATTCTCCAGGGAAGTTACTTGGTAATCTGCAATTTTTTATTTAAAAAAATCTGATATTAAAGATGATTTTTCGGATCTGACAAATTTGGAAAACAATGCATTAGGGAATGTTACTTAAGAGCCAAAGTCATGGGCATAAGTTCTGTCTATGGAGGGAAATTACTTTGAGTGGATGCCTTGGCCCAAGGTGACCCTCTCACTTCACTGGTCTCCCAGCATAAACTACTGGTCATAATAGATTTATCCCCAAATTCATAGAACATTAATGAAAACCAAATCTGTTCCAAAATACACCTTCTATTGGTTCTCATTGTTTTCAGAAGAACTGCATTAAAATGACTATTATTGTTACTACAGTCACTCTTTATAGTCCCTCTTTAGCTAGAAAGAGAAAGTTAAATTAACTTTACAAGCCTCATGAAAGACTTTATTTTAAGCCTCCACACATGGCTAATTAACAGCATATGTTGTATGGAGTCCAGTGACTGCAGCCACAATAGATAATTTATATAAGAATGAAAAGGAGAGTCACTTTGAGGCCAATTTCATTTCAATACTCCTCTGCTAAGAACAGAGGAGTAACTGAGGCTATCAACTGTGAGTACTTTCATTTGTTTTTGTATCTTTTTCCATATTATAGCAAAAAGACTCTACCACCTGCAAAATCTCAACTTTTCTCTTTTTTTTTAAACTAGGAATATGAGTGTTATAAATGATATTGCTGCTGTCATGAAAATAGTATGGGGTCTATAAAGTAAAAACTACACCTTACTCAAATTCTTCCTTGTGCTTTCATTTGCTGTGTGATTTGGGGCTCTTTATTTAATTTATCAAAACGCCAGTCTACTCGTGAATATAATTGTGGTACTAAAATCTCCCTATGTGGGGAATAAATAAGATAAACCACGTGCTGTGGATTGGATTGCTCCCCAGTCTTTATTCTCTTCTACCATGTGGTCTTGCAATGTATAGGGGTAAGTGACATATACTTCCTATCCCTTGATCTGGGCTTCATCATGTGGATCATTTTGGTGGATGGAATAAGGGCAGATGTGGCAGTGTGCCAGTGTCAAGCTAAGGCTTTAAGAGATCTTAGAGTTTACTTTTTCACTCCTGTGACCTGTCATAAAAAGAACATGCCTTGGGAAGGTATTGTCCCTCAGCCTAGGATGATCCAGAATGAATATATATGGGGAAGTCTTAAAAAAATCCAAACTACCTTGAATCAGGGATGGCCCAGCCAACTTGCACATGCATTGGTAAGAAAAGTAAATACTCGTAAGTCACTGAGTTTGGGGTAGTTTGATATGCAAGGTTATTGTAGTAGCAAAAGCTAATTTGTTATGTAATACTTCTGATGTAGTAGGCTCACAAAAGCATTAGATCTTCCCTTAAATATTTCATTTAAGTATTGTTTGAATTTAAAATATAAAAATATATAGGGAAGGTCTAAGTAGATATAATCAATAAATGTGTATCTAGTATTATAGGAATGCTGGTGGACAATACATGAAAGTACATATGAATGCACAGGTATTAGGAGCATGGAGGAAGTGGGTGGGTTATTGGGGCTTTAAAAGGAGAATTTGGCATAGAATTGATAAGGGGACTATAGAGACAAATAAAAAACGACAAAAGACAAATAAGATTTAAAGGAGGTAAAAGAAGCAATTCTTTGAAGACTAAAAAATAAAATTCAGTTTGGAAAATGGTCCATCCGGATTTACTTACTTTGCTAAGGTACCATGGCAGCATAAAGAATTTAAAGACAGAAGTTTATAAGCTCCCTGGGAAGGTAAGACCCACAGCCACGTAAGCTAACACAGTAATGGTGTAGCACCTAATAAACACAGTAGCAAATGAGAAACTATGTCCGCAGTACCCAGCCAGTGTCAAGCACAGAGTAAATGTTCAGTACATTGTGGTTGCTTTTCTACTGGCTTGATCCAGAAATGTTGATGGTTTCTCGCCAGTCAGGGACAAAGTTCTTTTTCCCAACTGACTGTGGTTCATTAAAGGTAGGGCCAATATCTTCCTAATCTCTGTGTCCTCAACACTCCATTTAAGACACAAGCATGCATAGAAAGCACCCCTTTTCTTCAGAATAGAAGCTGAAAGGAAAGAGGTAAAAGTCTCTAAAATACCTCCAGAATTAATCAGTGGCAGTATTTACTGTGTAAGAAAGAAAATTCACTCTCTTAAATTCACTCTCACTAAAGGTGATTTATGCTTTCCTATGGCTTTGTTTTTGACACCTGCAACCAACCTGCTGGAAATTTCTGGTTCCTGATACTGTGCTCCACCTTCTTGTCAAATTAAAAGAAAAAAATCCATTCGTTATGGGGAAAAGTCTTTAAGTAAACACAAGATTTATTTGCTTGACTGATATACTTATTTTACCTAGACATAAAAGGAATCAATGAGTCTAGTATTCTTCAGTCTTATGCACTTCTAAAATAGAAGACAAAGACCTCAGGCTTTGCCTTATATAGGTCCTATAAGATACCTGACAGAACATTGATCATGATTTGCACAGTACACTTCACTAAGACCTTTAGAGGAAGATCGTATGAGGAAGAATAAGGCACCATCCCTCCTCTCAAAGAGATTACGGTCTAGGAAGAGGGATTGGAAAGATACACAAAGACCAAAACACTGGAAATTGAGGTAAAGGCTATAAATGGCTTGCCAGGAGAGACCACATTTTACATTCAAAGAAGGTCCCAGAGAAACCATGTACCTGCAGTCCAATAAAGCCAAAGAAATAAAGGCATTTACCTAAAATTAGTGCTTAGCTTATCACTCAGAAACTTGGCCAGAGTGAAGTGTGAAAATTCAATCTTGAATACGTACTTTCTTAATGGGGGTTCTGAGAGTCTGCACAGTAAATACAGAAGAGCATTCTCTGCATGCTTTAGCAGCCAATGGATATTAACCTGACGTGTTAATGAGTTCTTCAGAAGTGCATATCTGCAGTACCAGAGTTTAAAAGGCAGCCATCCCAACTGCCTCTCTCCTGGAGCAGAGTGCAGGAATCTGGAGGGCTTGTATTTGATCAGGTGGTGGGAGAAGAGTACAAGGGTTTCTGGAACTGTGGGTCTGTCAGCCTGGAGGCTGCTTGTTTGTAAGGAATGAGCACTGCCTGCATCTACGCTGTGATTAGATGGAAATGAAGATGGCTTAATGTTAAATACATTAAACACGTTCCCTGACTCCCTTTCAAATATCGTTCATCTTCCTAAATTCAAATTGCTTATCTTTATCTTCTTACTTTAGGATTTCTCACATTGGAGAACGACAAATAAAACCATATTTGAAGAACTATACCTATCATTAGGACAGAACAGATTTGTTATATATGTCAAAACTCATTTATTTTTCATATCCACAAAGAACAGAATAAGGAAATAGGAATATAAGAGATGAAGGCGCAAAAAAAAATTTCATAACCACATACAAGGCTGTGACTTTTGTTCACTAAATTTAGTCTTCCAGCAGTTCCTTTCTGCATTGGTCTGACTTTGGTATAGAGGTGGCCTTAATGATAGTTACTGGTTTCTTTAGAAACTAAAACAAAAAGACCAATCTCCCTCCAACTGCGTTTAAACAATGTATGCTGACCCCAGCTAATAGAGGTTCACCAGATTTTACAAACCAGCTGTTAATCATAATTTCATTACTTAAAAAGAAATTACGTAGAGTTAAAATTAAATAAATTATACCAAAAACAGAGGTAATAAATTCTCAAGCCACATTACTTTCTAATTATTTTACTGACATCTAAGGTCATCTACACCTTTGAGTGTGGAGATGCTATCTGACCATGTGCTACTGCATATATCTTTCCGACCCTGAATTAATGATGTCACGTTGGTACCTGGAGGCCAGGTGCAGTGAGAGTATTTATCCCATAGAAATCAGCAAACGCTATGATAAAGGTTTGATTTGTTGTTCTGTTAATTGTAAAGGTTTGATTTATTGTTCTGTTAATTGTCTAGACTTGAGAAAGGGAGGAAGAAAATGTTAATAATGAAGACTAAAGTTAAAAGTATGTCATGCCTGGTGCTGAGGCTGAAAGAGGTTTCAATTTAATGGTAGGCATTTGTACAAAAGTGAGAATTGGCTTAATCACACATCACATATCACATCTAATGACAATAAGGTTATTGAGAAAACAATTCCCGGATCGGGATACAATTCCATTTGTCCAATCATGGCTGAATTGCACTATAAGTTGGCTATGGATAAAAATTGGTGAAGATCGATGAAAGCATTCTGTGAGAACCAATTGGCTACATGGCATTTGTAATAATAGTATTTCATATGTTCTTATTTTTTGTAAATTGTGCACTACACATCTCTTATATCATTAAAACGCAGAGTAAAATTATGCGTGCATGTATATGCACACATTTCTACTTCCTGAGAGCTGCTCGTTAAACATTTTCCAGCACACCAACTGCAAAAGATTACATGAAAGAAAAATAAAATTTCCTCCCACTCAAAATTTTGTATATTTGAATAAAAATACTTCTTAACCAAATCATTATTAAGCTGGGGAATTCTTTGGCTTTTTTGATATTGGGAAAAATAAGGCATAAGGGAAGGGGGGAAAGAATCAGCAGATTAGAAACAGTATTTGAAAAACACTGAACCAGTGACCCCTCAAGGTCGTGTTTGGTTCTTAACTAAGTGACACTGGAGGTTCACGTGTGAGTGGATTATAAATTAGATTCAATACAAGTTTTTCTTTTTTCCCCCCAAGTACTTACTGTCCTTCTCATGAAACATGGCTTTATTTTAAAGGTTTTGAATTTTGAAACCCCCCCCGGAGTTTGAGTCAAAGCTTTTAGGCTTAGGATGGGATTTAGAAGGATAAAGGGTCTCCCTTTCATCCACTGGAAGGATGTGGGGAAATCTGACATTTGTGTTTCAGGGAAAAATATAATTTTCGCCAAAGCCAAAACACGGTGTTAAGCCATAGACTAATTCTTTTAGGCAAGGCAATCAATATAGAACTAAAGTAACAATGTTATTTCTTTATTAATTATTGATAAGAGTAAGGTCTAATATCTGGTCTATATCTGACATTGAACAAGAACGCTGACTGACCAGTCAACATAAACATGTCTATTAAATTCGGGAGGCTATTCCTGATGCTAATGGTATTTGGGTGCTAGGGCAACGAGAGCAAAACTTATTTTTGCATTGATTTAATCCACTGTATCGATTATCCATTGCTAGATAATAAATTTTCTCAGAATGTAGTGGCTTAGAACAATGTTTTATTATGCCTCACAAGTCTGTGGCCTGCTACTGTTGTCTGGCATCTCTCATGCTTTTCGTTCATTCGAGGGGTCAGCGGGGCTAGAGTTGGAGGGCCTACTATATCTTCATCTGTGTCTGAGATGCTGAAGTCTGGGGCCATTCTGTTGCAGAATCTTTCATTATTTTGTAGTCCAGCCTGAGCTGGTTTTCATACTGCTGTGTTTGGTCTCAGGACTTAAGGTGGAAGCTTCCAGGCTGTTTGTGGCATAGGCTTGGAATCAGCAGGGCATGACTTCTGCCACATATTAGTGGTCGAAAAGCCATAAATCCAGTATAGCTACAAGGGAAGAGGAAAGAGGAGCCTCGTCTTGATGGGAGGAGGTACAAGGTTGTTCAGCAAAGGTTCAGAGAAAAGATTACGGTCACTCTCTGTACGCAGTCAACCTCAGTCACATCCCCTGGAAAATATTATTTTATGTGTGAATTTCCATTCTTAGTTATATCTTTTTTTTTTTTTAAAGATTTTATTTTATTTATTTGACAGAGAGAGAGAGAGACAGCAAAAGAGGGAACACAAGCAGGGGGAGTGGGAGAGGGAGAAGCAGGCTTCCTGCCGAGCAGGGATCCCGATGTGGGGCTCGATCCTAGGACCCTGGGATCATGACCTGAGCCGAAGGCAGACGCTTAACGACTGAGCCACCCAGGCGCCCCTCATTCTTAGTTATATCTTAATGATTAAAGCAGCCATCCTACAAATGTTGCCTGAGAGTACATTAAATAATATAATTTTCCATCATAAAAATATAAGGCAAATTAAGGATGAATTGTTCTGGCTAGTAGACAAGATGAAGACCCAGTGGTCACCATGATAATGCATAAAACGCACATCTGCATTTATTTCGAGTCTCTGGCACTGCTGATCTTGTAAGGCTGGCTCTCAGTGATTCTGTGGCTGAGTGTTCAACAGACTAGAATGTCTTTTCTGCCCAAACCAGTTAGATGTTTCTACATTTGGAATGTGCCTACCATTACTTCCTTTTCTAAAAGCCAAATTCTCTGACCTTCTAAATAAGAGGAAAGTAAAATGCAGTGTCATTGCATTGGCTTGCACATATTTTGAATATTTTCTCAAGAAAATAAAAAAAGCAAAAGAGAAGTTTGGAGGTGGGTGGAGTTTTGAGGCATGTGGTTGTGGTTAGAGTTGGCATGGAAGTAATAGTCTCCCCCCCGCCCCCAATCACAGTAATAAATTCCTTTTCCTGATACTCCTTAAATCCTGAGTCCTGGATCACCACTCCTATAGTCCATGAAGATCAAGATCACTGAGGCAGAGGCTGTGGGGTTGTTAGAAGGGAGAAGGAAGAGAACTGGCTTCTTTTCTGGGAAAAGAGGGAGAGAGGGGTAGAACTGGAAAAGTCAGAATCGGATTTAGCCATTGTGTCTTCTTAACTCTAAACTGAGGTGTGAAGGACATTTTAAACACAGAAGTTTTGATGCTGCAGTTCGTGTGATTGTATGCAGGAGGATGTTGTTTCAGGACTCCAGAACATAGGTATTTGGACCAGGCAGACGTGCCTTGTAGGACAGGTTCTACCAGCTGTGGGTATGGGGCAAGTTATTTATGTTTTTTTGGTCTAGAGATAATAAATAAAAATAATATTTACCTCAAAGGGTTACTTGAGGTTGAAGTGAGATACTGTTAGCAATTTGTAGAGCAACTTGCTCCACTGAGCTCTAAAGAGCTGGAAGCTACAGTTGTTATTAACTGTAATTAGATATTAAAATTAAAAAATAATTTTTTAGAAATAAAAAGGCCAAACATAGCCCCAAATGAAACTATTAAAATTGACTTATGAGATATTAGAGAGCATTATATTTATGTATGTTTTTCAAATTTGTATTCATTTTGAGTATAAATGTATAATTTTTCAATTTGTATTACTTAGTAGAATTAGGGTAACAAAAAGGAAAATATATAATTATTGTACCTACTTCAAATTCTGAATATCTCAATTAACTACCTTGAAATGCAATTTTTGTATTGGAGAGTCCTCTGCTATAAAGGGCATGCACAGGGTGGGGTGAGAGTACACATAGCTTTTCACTTGATTTTAGATGCCATTCATTTCTTAGCAAGAGATTTGTTCACTTCCTGTTCTCTTATTTGAAATACTCTTTCAGCTCTTCTTTAATTGTCTCCTGTAGGATCCTCTTGCTGGTGCTTTTTCTTAAAGCGTAAAGAGTTTTTTTCTATAATCCTCCCACCTCAACTCACTAAATGTTAGCTTGGTAGCACGGGAGCTTTCTAAGTGCTAATAAAATTTGTGAATTTTCTTCTATTGTGGCCCTATAACTTTCACAAAGTACATTTCTGACCAGAAAGTTTCTCTCTCCAAGATCTCTTTTATTCATATGTATATTTCCTGGTCACTTTACCCCTTGTAAAATGACATCACCACAACAGAATGAAATCACAGCCTCTTAGAAGGTTTCTTTTTCAGAGGTGGTTTACAAAAAATAGTAGAAGTAGGTTTGGGCCTGAAGTGGGACTTTGAGTCAATATGGTTGTTTCGTCTGAAGTTATGGACCAGTTCCTTACTCCTACTCCCAATCTGGGCATCTATTTACATGAGTCAAAATGCATGCAGGAGAGGAATCTGCTAGGAGGAAATGTAGGGTTAATGTTCCTTGGGGAGAAATAGTGAGGTGAGGAAGGCCATGTGGTGCCTGGCCAAGGAAGGTCAGCTGCTTCTTGTTTAGAAGTGTCTACAGCAGAAGCCGAGACCATATTATCATATGGTGGTCCAAAGGTCCACACAGAGTTGAGGACGTTGGTATTCCTCTCAGTTCTGTGCTGAAATATGTGTGATTGTTTTAGCCATGTAGCGCTACATAACAAACCACCCCAAAATAGTGGCTTAAAGCAATGACGGCACTTCTCTTGCTCATTTTTTTTGGCAATTGGGGCAGAGTTTGGCAGGAATAACTCGTTGATGCTCAACTACCTGTCAGGTGGAGCGTCTCCAAAGCTGGGAGTTGGAATGGCCTAAAGGTCTCTCTTTTCACACATCTAGCAATTGATGCGGGTTGTAGGCTGGCAGCTTGGCTAGCACTGCTGGTGGAAACACATGGCTTCTCCATGTGGCTTGTACTTCCTCACAACATGGTGGTTGGCTTCCAAGTGCCCAGATCCTAAAGAGTCAAGAGCCAGGAGAAAGTTATGTCCTTTCCATGATCTAGTCTTTGAAGTCACATGCCATCACTTCTGCCTTACTCTATTGTTCGAAACATCCATAAGCCACCCAGGTTCAAGGAGAGGGAAAAGAGAATCTACTTCTTGATGGGGGAGTGGCAAAATCATGGAAGAGCACGTGGGACCAGAAGTTATGCTGTGACCAGTTTTGGAAAATGCAGTCTTTCTTCAAGACTCATGGGGTTGCAGGAGCTCGCTAGGGTTAAACAGTTTTCGAAGTGCTGAGGAGACCTTAGGCACGTAGGTTTCTCCTGAAGCATCCAGGCACCAGTCCTGTGGTGAAGTGTGCTCTTCTCCTGGCTCTTAGGCAGAAGATATCACAGGGGAGCCACATAAGAAAACAGGAAAGGAATGATGCTAGTCTTATATCCAGCTCCCCAAGAAACCTTGATGATTTTGAGGCAGTTATGAGAGTGAGGATTATTAGCCATGGAAATTCATGTATCATGTATTCATGTATGTATGTGCTAACGTGAATTCTTTTGGACCACAGGCTGGTAAGGCCTAGAGCAGTGCAGGCTAATGAGAATATCCAACAATCACTGAGTAACTTTCCTGCAGTATGGTTTTACACCAGAGATTTTGTTTCTCAATATCATGGAATTATTTCTCTTTTCTCTGAATCCATCTTTAAAGTGACTTCTTCAAATTAAAACCAGAAAGTATTGAATCCTTTTAAAATCAACAAGTGATTGTCTTTCTTACCATAATTTCATAGAAATTCATGGGTAACCTGTTAAATTTCTTATCTGGACAACTGGTTTATGTTACAACTGCATTTTTATCTTCTCTCTTGTCCGTTCATGTAGATATTAGATATTCTTTTAACCAGTTCACGTCTCAAAAGAGATTTCAGAGTTCAATTTAATTTATGCTGGTATGACTATTGGTATAAGTTGGCTTAAGAGTGCTTTCATTTTTGCTGAAACCCCGAAATGCTAAATCCATGTGATAACATTCATGGTTTTTGACTGAGTACCATCATTTACCAAAAGCAAAGTCATTGGCAGATTTGGCAGTCAGACTCTATATCCCTACCAACTCACCTCCTAGTTTCTCCTCCTTCGTGTTAAATATGTTGTATTGAACAATGCCAGAACCAATGGTAGACCCCTGGTGTCTAATTATTAACTTCATTCTCGGCCACGACTGTTCATGAAGACAGCTGTGATGACTTTTCATGGCAACTTTTGACAGTATCTTGCCATTTACCCTCTGGTGACTTCTTTCCTTTATTAATCTGTTATAAGGAAACTTCTCCAGAAGCTTTTTGAAAAACTGAGCAGATTGTACCTACTGGGTCACTTATATAGTATGCTATAAGTAGATCTTGTTTAAAATGGGGGGAATTAATAGATGAGAGACAAACGTTTTTTTTGGGGGGGGTTGTTTCTTTGATTCTGTAAACTTCGTACTATAGGCATATTGGTTTGCCCTTAATTTAATTCTCGATCTACTTACCCAAGAATAAAAATTAGTTTTGTTAAGGTATGGTTTCTTAAAGTCCTTTGGAAGTTCTCATATTTTTATGATATATGCCATTCTAATGGTGGTTTTCAGGCACATCGATTGTGATCTGATGTATGTATGTATGTATATGGCCTCCCACTCCTCCTTCCTTTGTATTAATGGGGGATACCCTGAGGAAGCTGTGGGCATGCTTAATCATTGCACTTAGCTGCAGAAAAGCATAGTGTTCCCTGTGCTTCTGTGGATAATGCTCTCTGGAGGCCCTGCTTTGATTCTTCTTTCATATTGCAACGTTGGTTTGAGTATCATCTCTCTCATCACCTG